>NC_073358.2:53017500-53160000 GCF_027580225.2 Misgurnus anguillicaudatus | reverse complement strand
CAAACAAACAAACTCTCCTAAACAGAATCTGTGTGAGACGACCTATAAATAAAACCTCTCATCCAGATAAATTAAAGTCTACTTTATACATGGATCTGATCTGAAAAAAGAGTTTTTCTGTCCACCACACCCATCATTCATTTCTGTGTTACAGACACACAGCCAGAGCTTCTTAAAGGCGAAGGCTCCACCTGATTTTGCCAAGTAAGAGATGTCCTCAGGGCAACATATTGTGTTGACCCAAGGACAACTTTTTTGTAAATAAGACCTAAACCCATCCCAAACTCCAACCATAACTGAACCTCTACAATCAGAGGCAAAACAAAAGTCTAGAAGCAGATAATCCTGGTGGAAAGATATGTTGTCCCAGGGTTAAGATAATGTTGTCATGAGGACATCAAGCACTTGGCAAAACCAAGAGAGACAAAGGTGCAGTGTGGTTTTAGTAAACTTACAGTGGGCCATCAGTATCAACAAACTCCTGAAGATCTGTTTGTTTATCCTTCTATACCTAATAAATACACAGACACAGCCATAGCCCGGGTGCCAGCCGAACTTAGGCCTGCTCACAACATTTCAGGATGGGAAGTTCGGTCTGGAGTCGCTCCGTTGTGGCGCTACTATGCTCGAACAAAAACTGTTCGGATCAATCAAATTGTCAGGCGGGCTTTATACGATGATTGACAGATAATCAACAGTAACGTAATCAACCACGTCACCAGAGAGCGCTTGTGTTGAATTCGTTTACAACAAAGACGGCTGCCGCTGGAGAATTGAGATGTGAAGAAGTTCATCTAACTTACAAATGGTAAGAGATAGTCTGACTACATGACTTAGTAAATAACTCACAATGTTGTCATATGAATGAAATGTTGTAAACATAGTAGGTGTTGATGTATGTTTGCTAACTCAGACTTAGTACAATCATAATGTTAGTCTCATTGTAGCAAAATAACTAGCAGTTCAGGTCAGGTTGCAAAAGACACCATTTCAACATAAGTCACACACTCGGTCGCTCGGATTGGTTGTAGGTCTATCCAATTGAGTGCAGAGGCATTTATTGTCCTGGTTCGGTTGAAACACACCCCATAATGACAGTCCAATGGAGCCGTATCAGACTCAAATTCTGACTAGATTTGCGTATGACAACGTCAGGCTACATTATATAGGAAAGTGTAAGTCGAACAATATTAGATAAATATTTTTATACCACGGGTCTGTTGAATGCTGCATTCTGATTGGCTGAGAAATGTTCTATGGGTGTTGATTATTTTTCTGTAAACCGCACACCTAACTTTTCAACTGTCTTAAAAATAGGCACCAGAGCAATGTTTGTGGTAACCGTGGTATAAGCGGAATAATTGACTCCGGTCCTTTGAATTATTTGAAAATAATGCACACCTGCGGTGTAACGGCACTCCGCTTCGCGTCGTGCCGCATTACCACCTTGGTGTGCATTATTTTCTTATAATTCAACGGCCCATCGTCAATTATTCCTTACATAAAGGATCAGAAAAGAGGAGTAAAACATCATGGATGTACATTGCTGATATATGTGTATTAAAAAGTCTTATACCACGGGTCTGTTGAATGCTGCATTCTGATTGGCTGAGAAATGTTCTATGGGTGTTGATTATTTTTCTGTAAACCGCACACCTAATTTTTCAAATGTCTTAAAAATAGGCACCAGAGCAATGTTTGTGGTAACCGTGGTATAAGCGGAATAATTGACTCCGGTCCTTTGAATTATTTGAAAATAATGCACACCTGCGGTGTAACGGCACTCCGCTTCGCGTCGTGACGCATTACCACCTTGGTGTGCATTATTTTCTTATAATTCAATGGCCCGTCGTCAATTATTCCTTACATGTAACACTGTGCAGTAATGCAAAATAACACAAATCTACACTAAATCAACCTGACTCCATCACAACACAACAATGACAAATCATTTAAATTCACTTTCTCCAGTCAATATAAACAAACAGACTTAACCGGACCTGAATCAGGAAAATGATGAAGCTTTCATTTGTTTAGTTAGTCATCAGGGAGAGGACCGGGTTTCTTCTCTACTGATCTCAGATCAGCCCATTCATCTCATGAGTAGGCATGACACACACACGCACACGCACGCACACGCACACACACACCGACGCGCGTCAATCTAAGGTCTCTCTATCTACAGTGTGTTGCCAGATTAGCACAGAATCAATCTGAGACAGCGGCCAAATCTAAAAGTTTCCTTTAGAGAAAATAAGCAGAATCACAAAGACTTCATGAAATTTCTAGAGCAGGTACACACAGACCCAACATCAAAAGTAAAAACAAGCCTCGACAACTCCAGATTCCAGGTGAAATAATTCAAGAACGCCCAACATTGTGTACAACACTGACAGAAAGCACTCAGATGATGAAAACCAGAGAAACTGTTCAACACTGATCTCTCTTTATATTCAATAATAACAATGATTTAACATTTAAGATTCATCAAGCATTATTTTGTGTGTTTCTGTCCTCCAGATGAAAACTAAAAATATCACAGCCATTCAGAGACATTCTGGTTATTTGGAAGGATGAAATATTAACACTGTATGGAAATTTATGAATATTATGTTTAGATAGACAAACTTTTTATTTTATCTCATAGGGAACACACGTGCACATCAGTCTAAGACATGGGCCTTCAACCGGGGGTCCGCAGCCCCCAACACAGCAAAAAATACATTTCTCTGTCCAGAAACTAAATTTGAAAATCTATTTAGTTTTAACCTTAATATATATCAACATATATTTCAGTTCAAGGGCAAGCAAATACATTTCTAATTTTACAACCCATGTGGCAAAAAAGTATTTTTTGCCCAAATATATTTTTTATTTTAAAGGAACAGTATGTCAGATTGTGGCTAAAACTGGTACTGCAATCACACAACTGGTGGCCAATACACAAAATGACAACATAAACATCAGTTGAGGGCTGCAACTCCATGTTTTAAATGACAATATCCTGGCCGGACCACTGTTGTCAGTGATATTAGTATTTGAAATGAAAATGATTTCTTAATGTCTAATGACACATCAGGGCCATTTTATGATTAACTGATCTAAATTTCTTACATACTGTTACTTAAAAAACATTTGCTAAAAACAGGCTACTATATTTTTTAGGTTGAAAATATATTTAATTTTAATATTTTCAAAACTGTTTTGTTAATGTTCATAACATAAACAAAGTAAATATAGTTGGCTTTAAAATGCTTTAAAATTTATTTATTTTTAATGGCCAATAATATATTGGTGAAAAATATATTTTTGTAAACATATTCATAATTATAAAACGGTTAGTTCCAATCCTTGATTCTGATTGGTCAATAGGTGTGCTTTATTCACAATAAAACACTGCTATGACCGCTTCACCCAACGGTTCTATTTAATATCAATGTGCCCTTAGCAACACCCTTAGCAACACATAAACATATAATGAGACAAAGTCTGGGAACAGTTTGTTGTTTTTAGTTGAGCTTTCATGTTGTTGTTCGCAGTCAGGGACTATTTTTTCTAGCGGAAGGAATGCTTTTATTGATTTAACTTCATGAACGTTGCACTAATATTTTTTTTACTTTAATATTGTGTGGTAACCGTTTTATAAAAGCAATAAGGTACTCGAGGCAAGTGCTGTATCGTGAATAAGTAACGGCTGAAGGGGTTGCAGGCACTCCGCTTCGCGTCGTGCCTAACAACGCCCTTTAGCCGTTACTTATTCACGATACAGCACAGCCTCTCGTACCTTATTGCTTACATATATTTTAGCAAATATTTTTTTTATTTATTTTGAAATATATTTAAAAATATTATAATCAAAGTAATATATTTTGCTGTATGGGCCAATGGGTGTGTGTGACGGGACCACTGATCTATATAAATAACTGGATTGCGCATGACGTCACAAGTGTGAAGCCAACGTGCCGCCATATTGGTATACCCAAACATTCTATTAAATGAAGAGGATGTTACCAGATTTTAATGATAAAACACTACCTTACCAGTCTCTGTTTTTATATCTAAAGTCTCCCTGTACATTATTACAACGCAAACGTCCTAAGCATGTACATAGTTATTTATTTAATTTGTATATTTAACTTTTTAACAATGAGTTACTATACATTCATATTTATTACAGTATCAGATCAGCGGACTGATTGCAGCATACGTTTTATTACAGTTTTTTCCAATTGCTAACACACTAAAATGACATGAACAGCACAACTATTTAAACTGACACACAGAGAGCAAAACCTCTTCTCAAGTCTCCAAAAGTCTAAACACATTTTCTGCTTTACACACATTTTGCAATTCATAATGGCACTTTTTAAATGCACTGAACACGGTTCTCTGCACAAGACATAACAATCTGACATAAAGTCACATGTTTGCCTTTTCAAAACACTACCATTCAAAATGACACTATGCGAGCTAAATGGCCAATATATGTGCCACCTGCCCAACCACCTGAGTGGTTAATTGTTAACACTTCAATCAGGATGTAAGCACTAAAAAAAGCCAACGGGAACGTCATTGGCCACAGAGCCATTATAGATGTTCCTGGCTAACGAGGTGGGAACATCACAATGTGTGCTGCCATCTCCAATATGGATGGTGTCCTCCACCGTCATGCCAACCTTGGACCACAACACAGCCCATAATCTCACATTTCTAGACTCCACAACATTCTCATACCATCAGAGTGTATGAATGATGTAGACCAAAGAAACTGGTATGTTGTAGTATGGCACAACGTGAGCTTTCATCGTGCAGCCCCAGTCCAAAACTGGTTTGCTGACTACCAAACATTTATCGTGCAATACCTCCCACCATACTCGCCATTTTTGAACCCCATAGAAGAGTTATGGTATATGACCAGCAGCCCTTTGTGTGCATGCCTCTTTTGCAGGCTATGGAAAAGACATGTGATGAGATTGATGTTGGTGCAATTTAGGAATGGATGTGCTCAAGGTGCTTCTTCCCTCGATGTCTGGCAAGGGAATATATTGCCTGTGATGTGGCGTTGTGACTTGTTTGGTGAAAAAAAAAATCAACAGCATGTGTGTGTATCTGCAAATATTTCTGTGCATGTGAACAATCTAATACATATTTTAGTATTATGGCAAAGCATACTAAAGAAAAGTGCACTTTTCATTATGCCCAACTGTGTGTAGTTGGTTAGACAAAAATCTGGAAATATGAATGAAGTGTGTTCCAATTTGTGTCAAAGTTTGATTTTGATAATGTTATATGTAGTTTAGGTTGGAGTGCTTCATTTTGCAGGATATATGTGGTATTTTGCTATTTGGGTGTGTGGTTTTGTAAATTATGTTAAGTTTTTTGATAAAACCAGACTAGTTTGCAAAATTGTGTGTTAGCAATTGGAAAAAACTGTAATCACAAACGTGCTCAAATCTAATTGTGTATTAGTACATGTTAATGATATGCAAACATGGTAAGAAGCGTCACAATTCCAGCTGACGTAAGAAGTATTCAGGCCAATCACAACGTACAGATTAGCTGGCCAATCAGGAACACAGAGCTTTTAAAAGCTTTATACAAAGAAGTTTAGAGCGTTTAAAGAGGTGGTTTAATGGTATTTCAAGCATTCTGACATATTAACACAGTTATAGAGTTGTTTCCTCATGCTAAACGTAGGCAAAGTGTCAAAAAAAGCAGTTGGACGTGTTACAGAGTATTTATGTGCCGAATGCACTTCGCCAAGTTTTGGAAAGTTTTTTTTGATTACAGGTCCAGCTGACATTTCAGGGGTTTTCTATACGTATCACTTCTTTATATGGGCACTTCCCCCGGAAAATCCCGCCCACCCGTTAATCAGCGGGAGACGCTAGAACTTACAAACATTATATAATGCGACATAGCTTTGTTTAATTTCAAAACTCAACAATGGCACGAAAGATGAAGTGTTTTTGGATGTAAGGAGAAGAAATCCAGCCAAATGAAAACAATGGATATAGTTTATTATCCGGGGTAGCAGCGGAGTTTTGCGTGTGTGTTTGATGGGCTGGATTTTCCCAACCGGGTCAAGAGTTGCATGCGGTAAGTAAGACTTCTGTCTTATGTTGGAAATAGTCGCTATGCACACAGTGTGGTATAGTGTTGCATGACTCGTACTCGCTCCTCCCGCGGTAGTAACTCCTCTTTCTTATTTTTTTCGTACGTTATCAGAAAGATTCGGTAAAGCTAATCTTTCTTTTATAAATCTGATTAAACTAAAGACTTTTCGGAGATATAAAGGATGTAATACTACTCTATAGGTACTCCAGATTAACATCAGAAATGAAGAGACATCGTGTGTTACATGAGCTTTAAAGAAAGAAGGGATATCTGGAGCTACAAAAATGTACAGTATGTGGAAAATAATGTGATTGGTCTGAATACCTCTGACCTCAGCTGGAAATATGACGCTTCTTATCAAAAGATTGGCTCACAATGCAATGCTAACAGGAGTTAACTCACAGGCTGAGTCCGAAACAGGAGGAATTATGATAATGTCGGTCTTTACTACATCACCAATCCCAGGAAGTAAACTGTTGCCTACAATCTGTGTGTTTGTTGTAGAGATTGTTGTAGAGATTTACGTTGGAGACGATAACTCGCGTCATAGTTTACTTTGGGGTTTGTACTTTTTGCATATCGTCAACATTACAACTAATACACACTTACACACCAAAGGAAATGTAAAATTGTGAATTGGACAATAGGTGCTCTTTAAGCGCTCCAGGCACAATCCTGTCATTTAAATAAATCAATGGACGGAACTGCAGGGGGTCCGCCAAATGATGTTTAATCACAAGCCATTTTTTTGTTAAAAATGTAAAACCTGTACAAAACGTTACAACCAATATGTTCCCTTTATGTTGGGCACGTGAGCGGCCCGTGGACTAAACTAAATATCTGAAGACTAAGCGCCCACTGAGGAAGCAGCAGTAGTGACAAAAAAACCATCATAAAACAGGTAGATCATATAGACATGTTTGTGTTTCTTTCAGAATGTTATTTTAGAAACAGTGCAATCTGTGTTCTCATCTATATTTCTAAACTTAGACGGCTGTTGACTCTTGGACAGGCAAATGAAACCACACCGCGTCTGCATTATAAACTGTGACAAAATAATCGCTCGCATTTAAAATCAATCGCTGCGATGGTGCTTTGTGCAAGATTCATAGTCGTATTAAAATCAAGCGCCTGTCATAAAGTTACCCCAAAGAGATGCTGTGGATTTGTTGCATGTTGTTCTCCTGCAGAAAATAAACTCACACAACTCAAACTCGTGATGATGATGATGATAAAGGTAAAGGAGCTCAGAATGAGCAGCAGTGTGTGTGTGTGTGTGTGTGTGTGTGTGTGTGTGTGTGTGTGTGTGTGTGTGTGTGTGTGTGTGTGTGAGAGAGATCTTCACCCGCAGCAACACACAGAGAAGCAAAAAGACGTCTTTGCAAAGCCCTCCACTTAATAAAATAACAACAGAATCTATAACTGTACATCTTTTGCACAACAGCCATTCATGATCAGTCATTTTCATAAACTGGTTCAGGTAAATGTGTAATTGTCCATCTCACAGGACAACCCAGTATCACGAAATTATGTACCTATAGTCATTTAATTTTGTGAGTGTTTTCCGTGACACTGACACATTTTTCCACCATTTTGTCTCAACATGTCATGCATTTGTTACTCAACTGCCCTATTCCACTTTCTCACCATTATTGCTTTGGTTTAGGGTTAGATTTACATAAAATGACATTCTTACCCAAACCCAACCCTAATGCCAGGCGACAATAGTTTAAAAATCATAAAATATAAAAAATAAATCATGAAACAAAGGTATAAACCAATACTTAAAGTGACATCCTAATGCAAACACCAAATCTAACCCTAAACCGAAGTGTCAATGGTTTGAAAACAAGACAAAACAGTTGAGTAACAAACACATGACAGTGACACGTAAACAGAATTAAGTGACATGTTCACACAAAAAAGGTGGAAAAACGTGTCAGTGTCACGGAAAAGACTCACAAAATGACGTGACTATAGATACATTATTTCATGATACAGTGTTGCAAAGGAAATTTAAAATCTATTACACTGCAGATATCTTTAAATAATAATTAAATTAATCTACTTTAACAACAACAACAAAAAATACACAGAAAACTATGCATGTACAACAACAGCATAATAGTGCTAATGTATTGTCTTAATATAGAATGGCTGTGTGACTATATGGTTTGTTTCTGCTTATAAAACAGTTAGTTCCAGTCCTTGATTCTGATTGGTCAATAGTTGTGCTTTACTCACTTTGCGTTGTGCTTAATACAATAAAGCAGCATCTCGTACCTTACTGCTTACTTAAATACATCTCTGTTTTACACATTTATTATCAGGGGGTCCCTGCGTCATGCGTCTCTCATCTTAGGGGTCCTTCCCCTGAAAAAAAGTTGAAGACCCCTGCACTAAAATGAAACTGCAACTTTTCTAACCAATAACATTTCTGCTGCTAAATATGCTGCTAAAAATAGACAAATATGAGACCACCAACTTCCAATTCCTAAAAATTATGTGAAAGAATCCAGAAAAAGAGAAAGAAAAAGAGGAAATAAAGCAGACAGACCGGTTGATACAGATGAAGTCGTCTATCTGAGATACTAACATTCATGTTTGTGTGTCCAATAAAAAATACAATATAATAATGTGGACGAATTTAATGTGTAAAAAGGCCATGCTGTGAATCAAGAGACAACAGAATGCTGTAAGTCTTACGCGCGTGGTGTTTGACGTGGTTGCGCGCCTGCGCAGTGAAAACCGCTGTCGGCTTTGCTGAGAAAGATTTCGCAAGGACTGTCGACCACGAGAGGCGAAACTTCTCAGCGGTGAGATGGCTCTCTCTAACGTTCCCAACCTTTCTTCATCTTCCTCCACGGTTCGCTCGCGCTCCAGAGTGCCCGACACCAACTCCACAGCCTCCTGTAACGAACGACGCATGTTGCCCATCCAGCCGGACACCTGAGTCTGAACCTCAGACAGTTTACTACCCAGATTCTGCATCTTCTGTTACCCCAACAAGTCCCTTTGGAAAACAAGCAGTTTAATCTTTCCAGGAATGATGTTATTCAGTTGTTGAAATTGTTGACATCAAAAAGTTGTCAATTCTTTCAGTAGGGTGTTTGGAAAAAGGCCTATATTGGAGGTCTTGAAGACTTTATAGTCAACAACGGCACAAACCAACGTCAAACATCTTAACCTTTTCCAGTGAATCAGCAAAACACAAACCTGCCCATCCCTGATAAAAGTGCTTCAGTTGTCCATCATTCCTCAACACCTTTACTCCATTTAAACATGAAACAAGTTAATCCATTCTTCAGTTTTCCGCTATACAAACTCCTCTTCTTGACTGGATAAGATACAAACTAAACTTGACTCGTCTCTTGTGCTTTAGTGACCAGATCTCATTTCAACACACAGCAATATTTCTCAGTAGCCCACCTCATATGCTTGACACGCTGCAGGTATGAACAGGTACCGGAAAAAGACACACCCCTCAAATCCAACCAAAGTTCAGAGAGAGTGAGAGGGAGAGAGAGCGAGAGAGAAAGAAAGAAAGAAAGTGGGAAGGGATTAAAGGTTGGATTTAGGATCATGTTTGAATTTGTTCAACTGTTAGAAAGGAAACCAATGAGACCCATTATGGGTTTTGTGATAGTAAACTTAAAAAGATCAACTTCAAACTAGAAAAATGTTTATTGCTGAATCAGAACCGGTTTGTATTTGTTACACCTGGCTGTGTGATTCTACCTTATGTTTTAATGCAGGTAAATACAGAGGTAGACGTAATATCATATACCATGAGGGTTCATCACCTAACAATGATCAATAACACCCATAGCAACTGTATAACTGTGCGTTCACACCAGACGCGGAAGCACAAGTGATTTACATGTTACGCCAATGCAAAGACACGAATAGGCATCCTGCCGCATGGTACACACGAATGGCACAGCACGAATGGCCCCTCCCATGACACAAATTTCCATGTGAATGTCTCGAATGACTAGAATTTTATGCGCGAATGAAGTTGGTAAACTCAAAATGTTCAAGCATCCAACTACGTGCGAATAACACATTTTTGCCGCCTCTACCATGTCTGATGTGAACGCACAGTAACAGCATGCTGAAAGTCACCGTAGCAATTTGCAGTTGCACACCAAAGCCCTGAAAACCATTCATACAAGGCCATTTCTATTTTATTATGAATTATTTGCTTGATTGTGGGAGCTAATTCCAATTATTAAAGTAATATATGGGTAAAAACATTTATGAGACTACATACCCTAAATGCAGTATCCCCAATTTAAAGTGTATTCCTAAGACATCATTGAACCCTGATGTCTCATGTACAGTACCTCATATCTGTGATATATGTCATATACCACACTACTCTCTACAACATACACAAGAATAGACAAATCCTAAAAATGGACCTCCTATTCTTAAAAACATAATTCTTGTTTTTTCAAAGATCACCCAGACATGTTTTCATGTTTTGAATAAATAAAAAAATCTGCATTAAATGTTGCATTAAAGGATGTCACAGAGACACATAAACAATTGCATAGCCATTACCAGCCAAGATACAACAGCTTTTAGCAGCAAAGAAAATATAAATCCACTTTCAGATTGTCAAAACATTTACATCATTTGCCTATTTCTGTGCCAAACTAGTTTGGAAGAGAAACTGGTGGATTATTTGCAGCATGCAAAAACACTGCTTTGCATATGAATGGACTTCACCATCATAACACAACATGACACGTCTAAAACATCAGCTCTAGACCTTTGCAAATCATTTACATGATGTATCCCTGCTTCCTTGATGTGTCCTTACAACATTTCATAGAATTCACATCAAAGTTCTATTATTGATGCCTGCACTGACTAAAGTTCAACCAAACTAAACAAAGCTCGACCGTAACTCGACTGTAACTCGACCGAAGCTCGCCCGAAGCTCGATTCATGCCTGACTCAAGCTCGATTCATGTTCAACTCAAGCTAGATTCATGCTCGACTCAAGCTCGACCGAAACTTGACCTAAGCTCTAGTCATGCTTGACCTGAAACTCAACTGTAGCTCGACCGAAGCTCGACCATAGCTCGACCAAAGCTGGGCTCAAGCTCGACTCAAGCTCAACTCAAGCGCTACCGAAGCTCTACCGAAGCGCTACTCAAGCTCGAGTCAACTTAAACTCGACTGTAGCTCGACTCAATTCAAGCTGGAGAGTAGCTCGACTGTATCTCAACTGTAGCTCAACTCAAGCTCAACTGTAGCTCGGCTCAAGATCGACTCAAGATCGACTCATGCTCGAGTCAACTCAAACTCGACTGTAGCTCGACTAAAGCTCAACTGTAGCTCAACTCAACCGTGACTGTAGCTTGGCTCAAGCTCAACTGTAGCTTGACTCATGCTCGAGGCAACTCAAACTCAAGTCAGACTGACTGTACCTCAACTCAAGCACGATCCAAGCTGGACCGTAGCTCGACCGTTGCTCAACTCAAGCTCGACCGTAGCTCGGCTCAAGCTTGACTGTAAATTGGCTCAAGCTCTACCGAAGCTTGACTAAAGCTCGAGTCAACTTAAACTCGACTCGACTCAAGCTGGAGAGTAGCTCGACTAAAGCTCAACTGTAGCTCAACTCAACCTTGACTGTAGCTCGGCTCAAGCTCGACTGTAGCTCAGCTCAAGCTCAACTGTAGCTTGACTCATGCTCGAGGCAACTCAAACTCGACTGTAGCTCGGCTCAAGATCGACTCAAGCTCGACTCACGTTCAAGTCAACTCAGATTGACTGTACCTCAACTCAAGCACGATCCAAGCTTGACTGTAGCTTGGCTCAAGCTCGACTCATGCTCGAGTCAACTCAAACTTGACTGTAGCTTGACTCAAGCTGAACCGTAGCTCAACTCAAGCTTGAATGTAGCTTGGCTCAAGCTCGACTCATGCTCAAGTCAACTCAAACTTGACTTGAAAAAATAGCTTGACTGTAGCTCAACTCAAGCTCGACTGTAGCTCGACTCAAGCTTTACCGAAGCTCTATCGTTGCTCGACTCAACTCAAACTCGACTGTAGCTTGACTCAAGCTAGACCGGAGCTCGACTGTAGCTCGACTCAAGCTCGACTGTAGCTCAACTGTAGCTCGACTCAAGCTCGACTGTTGCTCACTGAAGCTTAAAAACCCCCAACCCCTGCTAGGTAATTTGGGTTGTTTCTTACAGGCCTAGTCAAAAGAGTCAAGTTATGGTTCTCTATGATATACTGGTCTCTTAATCTCAGGTCCCTCAGCAAATAATCTATGAAATTTTGAGTTGAAACTCTGATGGATAAGCTATTTTTTATTTTTCCTGTCCACTGCACAAACAGGGGTGGAAGGAGTTACGAGCCATTGGGTTAAATCCAGTACACTGACTCCTGGTTTCACAGACAAGGCTTAATGCTAGTCCAAGACTAAGACACATGTTTGAGCTGTCTTAACTGAAAATAAGTTGCACTAACAAATCTTAAAATAAGCCAGTGCTATTGATTTGTCTCAAGATAAACACCAGTAACATCTTTTTCTAAGGCATGTTTGCTTAAACATTTGACTTTAACTAAGGCCTAGTCCTGGCTTTAGCGAAGTCTTGTTTGTGAAAGCAGGCCTGTAACTGTACATTTGAGTCAGTAGGTTTTGTTTGAGAATGCCATAGCCCTGACTCAAAAACAAGCATTATATAAAAATATACACATGTATCTATACCCACAAGCGCACACACCCAACACAAAACAACATCTACTGTGGCGACATCACACTATTCCGTCACAAGACACCAGTGAGAAATTCCAACATGACACAAAGATCAAAAGAATCAAAGGATTGTCCTTAAGTCTCTAGTCAAGCCTACAAGAGTTTTGTATCAAAGCTCAAAACTCTAAGCAAATTATATTTACTGCTCTCTCACCTGGGGCTAGAAAAGATCTTCATGTAGATGAATTTAAACAGATGATCTAAAGTATGTAATAAACAAAAAATATTAAAGTTTGGGAGGTGTAGAACTTTATAAATAATGGGCGTTTCTATTGCTTTTTTTAAGGGCACTGACTCTGTGTGGACCTGCCAATGGGCGGTGCTGGGCGTAACTGAGAAAGCCCTGAATGTCCTTCATCGCATCATCTTTGCCATGTTTTCGTTTCATATACAGTCACATGGCATGAACCTGTATTGTAAACTACACAAATTTTTTAACCTTTGGATGTGGATTGAAGATGACACAAGAGACCGTGTGTCCTATTTATCTTATTTTCAAAAATGAACATCAATATCCACTAACTCTAGAACCAGCTGAACCTCACCTCATGTGATGTGACCTCATCATGTTCTGATCCCAACAGATCTTCAGGTTCAGACTCCTCTACAATCTGTGGCTGCTTACTGATTTCTGAGTTCTGTAGATTAAAATGGTTCAGATTCAAATCTGATCAGTTCATCCACATTATTCAACTTTATGCAAATTGCAATAGATTTTTAATCTCGACCTGATCTCCACTTAGTTCTTGGAATCCAGGATCATTGGATTTGTATTGCAACCAATCAGGAGTTTCATTAACAGTAGGAGATTCTCTGGATGGAGATGGTGTTGAGGAACGACGTTCCTGGGTTCCCCATCTCCGTGGTTTAACAGAGAAGTCATCGTAAATCACTTCATCTCTCTGAGGTGAGACAGTCTTGGTCCGAGCGATGGACTCTACTCCCCGTGATGATTTTGGTTCTTCAGTATCAAATGATATCAAATCATAACTGGTAGGAACTTCCTCTCTCCCATACCTCATCTGTAATCTCTCATTTTCTCTTTCCTGTCTCCATCTTTCCTCCTCTTCAATTCGTCTTTTCTTTTCCAGCTCTCTCTCTATATTTAATCTCTCCTCTCTTTCTCTTTCTTGTCTCATTCTTTGCTCTTCAATGCGTCTTTTTTCTTCCATTTCTCTCTCTTTTCTTAGTCTCTCTTCTCTTTCCTGTCTCAATCTTTTCTCCTCTTCGATTAGTCTTTTTTCTTCCATTTCTCTCTCTTTTCTTAGCCTCTCTTCTCTTTCCTGTCTCAATCTTTTCTCCTCTTCGATTAGTCTTTTTTCTTCCATTTCTCTCTCTTTTCTTAATCTCTCTTCTCTTTCCTGTCTCAATCTTTTCTCCTCTTCGATTAGTCTTTTTTCTTCCATTTCTCTTTCTTTTCTTAGCCTCTCTTCTCTTTCCTGTCTCAATCTTTTCTCCTCTTCGATTAGTCTTTTTTCTTCCATTTCTCTCTCTTTTCTTAATCTCTCTTCTCTTTCCTGTCTCAATCTTTTCTCCTCTTCGATTAGTCTTTTTTCCTCCATTTCTCTCTCTTTTCTTAATCTCTCCTCTTTTTCTCTTTCCTGTCTCAATCTTTTCTCCTCTTCGATTAGTCTTTTTTCTTCCATTTCTCTCTCTTTTCTTAATCTCTCTTCTCTTTCCTGTCTCAATCTTTTCTCCTCTTCGATTAGTCTTTTTTCTTCCATTTCTCTCTCTTTTCTTAATCTCTCTTCTCTTTCCTGTCTCAATCTTTTCTCCTCTTCGATTAGTCTTTTTTCCTCCATTTCTCTCTCTTTTCTTAATCTCTCCTCTTTTTCTCTTTCCTGTCTCAATCTTTTCTCCTCTTCGATTCGTCTTTTTTCCTCCATTTCTCTCTCTTTTCTTAATCTCTCCTCTTTTTCTCTTTCCTGTCTCAATCTTTTCTCCTCTTCAATCAGTCTTTTTTCTTCCATTTCTCTCTCTTTCTTTAATCTCTCCTCTCTCTCTCTTTCTAGTCTAAGTTGCTGCTCTTCTATTTGTCTCTTTTCCTCCATTTCTCTCTCTTTTTTTAACCTCTCCTCCTTTTCTCTTTCCTGTCTCAATCTTTCCTCCTCTTCAATTCGTCTTTTTTCCTCCATTTCTCTCTCTTTTTTTAACCTCTCCTCTTTTTCTCTTTCCTGTCTCAATCTTTTCTCCTCTTCAATTCTTTTATTTTCCTCCATTTCTCTCTCTTTCTTCAATCTCTCCTCTTTATTTCTTTGCTGTCTCAATCGTTCCTCCTCAATTTGTCTTTTCTCCTCCATTTCCCTTTCTTTCTTTAGCTTCTCCTCTTTTTCTCTCTCCTGTCTCAGTCTTAACTCCTCTCTCTGTCTCTCTTGTTCCCTTTTCTCTTCAATCCTTCTCTTCTGCTCTTCAATCTGTTTTTCTCGTTCTAATCTCTCTTGCTCTCGTTGTCTCTCTTTTTCAGCCTCTTTCTTTCTCTCCTCCTCCAGTTTTCTTTCTTCTTCGATTCTTTTAGTTCTTTCTTCCTCTTCCCTTTTCTGTTCCTCTAGTTGTTTTTGCTTTTCCTCTTTCAGTTTTCTTTCCTCTTTCAAGCGCCTCTCTTCCTCAGCACGTTTCCGTTCTTTTTCCAAATGTTTTTCTCTTTCCTGCTCTTTCCTTTCTTTCTCTAACTGCTCTTCTCTCTGTTGTTTTTCTTCTTCTTCTTGTCTCTGTCTCTCTAGATCTTTGGTTATCCCAACCCTCCTGTACACAGGCACAGCTATATGGTTCTCTTTGTCCTCTTCAACTTCCTCCACATTAGCACCAGGTTCACCTGTAGAGCGCAGGCTTGTTTTCTTGTTTTCCAGCAGTACGTTCGTCTCAGGCACAGCGTTGGGAGGTGAAGAGTGTTTCGGTGGTCCGTTTTGTACAGGTGTCGCCTGTGCAGGCTTCTCAAGGGATTCCTCACTGAACGAAGGCTCGTCTGAGTCGCTCGATGTCTTCTCATGTGGTTGACTGCAATTACAAAAATTGAAACGCTTTACAAACATTTTCTTGAACATAAGATGCACCTTGCAGATGATGTCTAGAAACTTAACTTTGTGAAAAAATCCAAACTCAAACACAGCTGCATTATAAACTCTATTAGGCCTAAAGAACAGAAATGCAGATCTACGAACCATTTAAGGGCACCAGCGGATGACAGCCGAACTCTTGGCTCATGCGTAGTCAAGCTCAGATTCTTGATTCTCTGTTTAATATCGACTGATATTTCAGGAGATGCAGTGTCCTTTTTGTTGAAAGCGTCCCTGGTATGGGAGGCAGAGGAACGGTCAAAAAGCAGACTGATGCGTCTCTTAATGCTGCTCCCGCTGATCTCCCCGTCCTCCACCTCTTCTGTCTCCACCTGTGGCTTTGAAAACCTTGCCTCTAAAGGAGAAAGCGGTGCTTTATCTGTCCTGCTGGTTTCGGCATCTCGTCTAACAGAACTAACCTCTCTCTCTGGCTTTGAAGATGACTCAAACATGGAGGTCAACCCCACAGAGAGACGATTTCTAGCCGGCCAGCACGCAGAAGACACTTTGGCATCGGCTGGCTTTTGTCTGAGAGGCTTTTGGTCCTGAGAACCCAAAGATTTTGCTCTGCTTCTGGGCTGAACGTCTTTCACATCTTCAGCTGAGCCGGCACTCACATCAAGCCTTGAATTTGAACTGGTTCGTGTATTAGGTTCGGGCACAGATTTAGGCTTTGGTGTTAAAGCAGGTTTTGGGGTGAGCGGGGTCGGTTTAGGAGCTGCATTTAAAGTGCCATTTGCATTTGGTTTTATGGATTCATCAATGTTAGTCTCTCCTGAATCGGACTTCCTGAAGTCGAGCGCATCAGAAGACGCAGCCCTTGAAAGTTTGCTGACTTCAATTCTCGGGGCTTTGATCGGACGGACGGTTGCGTTCCTTTGGAGGGCAAACGGTTTGGGCATAAGATGCGGCTTTGGGCCCAGCGCCGGCTTCCCCGTGTCTCCAGAGAGCGTGGAGGCGGAAACTGAAGGTTTGCTTTGGTTAATGTGCGGCGTTGACTTGCTCAGTTCCCTTGTGGTCGCCTCCACCCATGCAGCCATGGCTACACACTGCACCTGAAGGAGAAAACAAAAGAGAAACACATTTGTGACTCGCGCTCATTTCAGTGGCATTAACAAACATTTTTATAATAAATATGATGGCATGAGGTTGATACATACGTTTGAAGATAACACAAATGACGTCTACTCTAAGAATAATAACACATTCCAAGTTTATTTGGTGTCCTGCAGTAAAGCAGCAGCACTGTCTTGTGTTGCATGAAATGCAAATATTGAATGCGAGCTTGCAGGACAAGGTTTATCATCTAGATGCACTAAACAATTTACAAGAGTTATTGAATTGCTTGTGTAAACCCCGCAGTATAATCGCTCAATTCTAACTTTATTAGCATAAAACTCTGTGACCTAAAGCTTTGTGATATTAATGAGGATGTTTGAACTGCTTATTCAACAACATCAATGATGATCTTTATTTATTGTTAATACACAGATTAGATGTCAATCTGAGAACAGGTTGATATGTCAATCTAATCTTTGACAGTGGTAAAGATAAGCACATAAGGTAAACAGACTTGTCCTGTTGTCTGTAAAAGGAAAGTCCAACAACGTGTAATTCACCTGGAGCTTTAAGCCGCCTCCCGCCGGACAAATATATTCAATTAGATCACGTAAAGTCAAGATGGAGTTGGGCTGGTAAAGGAATGTCAGAAGAATCGTCACTGTTGTTCATTTGTCCTCGTGTTGTGATTGACAGGACCAGAAGAACAAGATCCTCATGAACTTTTACTTAAAACTCCATTTAATAAATCATGTGTACGTGTAGATGTTTAGTGATGTTTAATTCAAGTGTAGATATGTTTGTTTCAAGTTTGTGTTGATGCTTTTATCTCACAGTTCACTTCTTACACAGATAAGATAAACCACATGTTTTACTAAAGGTGATCACACACATGAACGAAAAACTCTCAGTTAATTCAGACATAAGCAGATATTAATGCATCATATCAGTCTATTCTGGCAAAGACACACAACCCAAATCCAGTTGGTTGAGCTCTCCGAGGCCACGTTACTCTGGTTGGGTTAGATTTTTAAGCTTTCTACCAACCTAGATTTACTTAAACAAGAAGCGACTAGACGTTTTTCTGCAGGCTAAATATACACACCCTGTGAAAGCCACAATAAATGACCAGCATCAATCTCATCTGATATTCTCAATCCTTATACAGACCTCCACCCTAGAAGTCCTTCTCATCCACAACACGTCATTCATTGTTAAATATCTCAGATTACACTCGCTTGAAATCAAGTGAAGCAGTCCAATGTTGACATTTCAAACGGTCACCTACGTTGTCTTATCCGTGCTCAAAACAACTTTTCCCAGTCTGGCTTGTTGGTAGCTCCTCAGACTGTTGTGAATGATATTCAAACTTTTCAGTGTACTTCACAAGCAGGATCTTTTTGAAACATTATCTACGGCCAGCGGGTGGAAAAAGAAGAAAAAAAGCTCACTTCTTGTGTTTTACACCACAACCCAACATAAATCTGTCTTCATTTTCAACAAACCAGTCCAACAGCAAGCCAGCTTTTGTCAGGTGAGATATACAGCTGGAGTAAGAAAATATGTTGATCTCATTGTAAAACTCATGACTGCCATATGGTGCCGGCTAAAAGAGTCAATAAAATTCTTGGATGATCAATCATAATGGAGTCACCACCAAAGCAGCGTGTCGATACATGATGCTCATAGGACTGTCAAACGATTAATCGCATACAAAATAAAAGTTTCTGTTTGCATAATTATGTGTGTGTGTGTATGTATGTATGTATGTATGTATGTATATATTGTTTTTATTTATATATATATTGAATTTATGTGCACACACACACATGTAAATGTTTCTTATATATACATGCATGTGTATGTATTTATATATACATAATTACATACAGTACACACACATATATTATGCAAACACAAACTTTTACTTTGTATACAATTAATCGCAATTAATCATTTGACAGCCCTAATTCCTTTTATTGAAAGATTTGAAATACAAGGGAGATTTTTTTCCTGACATCTATTAATTCTTATAAGCTTTAAAAACAGAGATAAAACCTGATTTTGTCATGAAACAGGGTAAATAAGTTCAAAGCATGTGACTCAAATAGATCTGTTGAGACCTCATGCTCACTAGGAACACATGCAAATGATCATGCACAGATTTGCATGTGGATACTTCACATCCCAGGGCAGGTCTCTTTCACTACATCAGTCAGGAGATAAATATTATTTATTTACATGGATTTCTGTCATAAGGTGGATGTCAATTAAAATAGCAGTAAGCAACCTTACATAAAGTTCATACATGTGTATTGTAAAGTGCTATGAAACTTTGATTCACACATATTCTCATCTATAAGTATAAATGAACTTTTTGTCTGTTGAGCATTACAGTGAACTAAAACATGAAATAATAATAAACAGAAAGCCATATATGAGGCAGTGTCATGTAATCTGCTCTCTGCACCTGTTAGCCCTAATAGGTAACTTATCAATAGATGCCATTTACAATGAACTATCGGTCTTTATATTCTCTACAGACTGAGAGGAATAAAATATACACTTCAAATATAAAACATTATCACCGCGTGCCCTTTTAGATATTTGATACCATGCATAAAAGTAAAAGGTATCTGAGGTAACTATTAAATCAAACTAAACTAAATGAAATAAAAACCTCAATGAGTTTATTTACGCCATGACATGTTCACATTACACAAAGAGATGTTTAGAATTTACCTGTTTTGGCGACACAATTACTCCATGGGACTGAACACAATGCGCGTGAATCTTCAGGGTTCGAGGCGTGCAAGTGAAACTTCAGCGTTAAGAGGGCGGGGCGCGAAGAACGAATCACAAACATCAACTCATGAATATTACTTTGCTTGATTTGACGTAATGCGGAAAGCTTCCAGGTTGACCAATCACGAGTGCGAATTAAAACTCATAAGCCAAACCTTCGCTACCTGCGATTGTCTGCTTTTCAACCAATCAATAAAGCTTTTTAGACGAACGTCACGTTAACGAATTAATATTCATGAGCTAGTGGCAGGTGCGGCGTCACCGGCACGCGCTGCAACGGCCTCGCCCTTCAACCGGACAAACCGGCTGATCAGAATAAACGTCACGGGTGTGGAGAAAACACGAAGGAAACAAACCTATCTGCAAATATTACATTCATTCTAAACATTTTTATTAATAAACATTCCTTAAAAACTTTATATTGACTTTACAATAACAAAGTAGGAAAAACAAATACACTAGGCTACTACGGGGTCCATCAACTGTGTGCTTACCGTCATTTATCAAAATAACTTTTTTTATCATTTATCACAATACCTCCATAATATTTGTTTTTCCTACTATGAAAGTCAATGGTTACCATCAGCTGTGTGCTTACCGTCATTTATCAAAATATCTTCTTTTGTATTCATCAGAAAAAAATCATACAGGTTTAAACAACATGATGATGACTAAATAATGACTCATTTATGAGAATTTTATTTTTGGGTAAACTATCTCTTTAAACTGTGTGCCATATAAAGTCCACCAGAGCTCCTCTGTTTTGAGAGGTGTTGAACTGAACACTGGATTAATGCATTCAAAGTCTGGTGTCATTTATTAAATAACTTTGTGTTTAATGTGATAAAACTTGGCAATGGACATAATAGATGCTTTACTTACAATAACTCACTTACTAACACTGGTTATAACACTGGTTATATTGTTTAGTTGCTATAAAACAATATAATATCAAAATAGAAACGTAATATCAATAATTATCACATGTGATTTTTCTCTTTTGTGAAACACAGAACAACTTTATCAATCTACTCAAATTGATTAGATCAAGTACATTTTTAAGCTCAATGAGAGGTCTAGTTTTGTATCCGAGTACCAACATAAATAACATTCAGATGTAGATAAAGAGATAGATACACATTCTGGTAATTCATTTGTTTTCAACAACAAAATAAAGAAAATTTGTAAAGTTTCAGAATTTGAATTTCAGAGTCCAGTGGTGAACAGAATTGTTGACGATAGCATGAAAACAATCTTCATGATGAGAAATTATCATAATCATCCTTCTGCTTTAAATATATGTTGTGTAAAAAGAAAAAGCTGGAGCTTGTCTATATAAACACACTTTGCTGGGCTGTGGGTTTGCTGTCGGATCTAAAATATTTGAATCCACCAATAACAACATCTTTGCCAAGCATTGTGATAAAACAATCTGATCAGTTTGAACTTGAAAATTGATCTTGATAAAAATGATCTGCAGTATAAACTGAATGACAGGATCTACACACACACGCACGCGCACGCACGCGCACACACATGCACTGACATCTAGTGGAAAGTCTTTGTAACTGTGGTTGAGTTTTTTCTGCATTGGTAAATTAAACGTGAACTTTTCTGCTGTATAAAACTAAATGTCAGGTGAGTTCTAATGTGAAGATGAAATAAAATGAAGTTGAAATAAATTAAAGTGTAAAAATAGGTGTGGATTCATACGTGTGCTTGTGTTACCTGAACGCCACACCCCATAATCTCCATTATGTTTTGAACTGTTTGATCCATTTCTTTGACAAAGGTTAGATGGGTGAAGTAATTCAATCCAGGGCATGGCAGGTCTTTTATAGTTGTGTTCTGTTAGTTTTTATTATGTCACTGATCTAAGCTCCTCCTTTGTGTCGGATATAAAACAACAACAATATTATTTGGAGAACATCATACAGTATGTCAACATCTCTGTCATGTCATTCAATCAAATACCAACATCACCAAATATCTGGCTTGAACAGTATTACGGCTGCATGGCTATCAGGTAGCATGTGTCCATATCATTAATATTTCTGGAAAAATATGGGATGTGATTTTAAAATGGTTGCCAGGGTGTTACTATGCTGTTGCTAAAGTGTTCACCCTGCTGAAAAAAACAATAAAACCATTACAGAAAATACTAATAGTTTCCATAAAAACACCAATAGAAACCATTTACTTTTACCATTAAAACCACTGCACTGTAGTGTGTTTTGGTCCATATTCCATAAGAACCAATAAAATTCCCAATAAAACCAATAGAATTTCTGTGATGGTGTCTATTGTTTCTATTGTTTTTTTAGCAGGGCAGGGTGGCTTACTAGTACTAGTTGCATTACTAAACAAATACTATGAACTCAACGAAATCTGTCACTTGCCATTCAGAATCCCAACCAAGGCTTATTAAAGTTAATGAATTAATCCTGACTGTAATTATGCTTTAATTGTACATTTGCTTTAAAATGACAAAGATTAAAAATAATAAAGTGTTTGTCACAGGGAGAAAGTAACATAAAAAGTGCTTATACCAAGTTACAAGTTTTCACTATTCCGAAACAAAACCTGTTGAGAGGGAAAGTGTGTTAGTATATTTTTTAAAATAGTAATAATAAAGAAGGTTACCATTTCTATTCCTGAACTGAAACATTATAAATGACCAATCATGATCCTCCTCATCCAATAACCATACTCATGTGTTACAATGATTTTATTTTAGTTTTTTAAGCCATCTGTTTAATGATAGTGTGTCCCAGAGATGAAATGCATTTCTACTCTCGGTCAAAAGATGGCGCAGGAGCTGAAGAATAAAACTTCACTACAGCCACTGAAACAACATATTGAGATGTGAGCAGTGTATTCAAGAACAACATGTTCACATTGACAAAAGTAAAAATTCATTTACATTCTCTTAAAGTCACTCTTTCTTTCAAGAAAAGAAACCCAAAACACCTTTTAATTTAAATGACTGTTTAATGAAATGGTTTCTTTTCTCTCTGTTTCTGGATAGCAATAGCATTACAAAAAAAAAATCACAATTCATGATTTATTGCAGATGAGTCTCAACTTCAAAAGGAAAAGAGAAGACCGGTCAAAACTACTCATCTGATGTTGTCTTTAAATGTCTCTAATTATGATCAATATAAAGATTTACCACATCACATTAGAGATACATTTATGTCTGTGTCTTCTGAATCACTCATTCATCCAGCCAGCCAGCGCTCTTCACGTTAACAATTCCTCCTCTCTCTCTCTCTCTTTCTCTTCCCTATTCTCCCGTTTCTCTCTCTCGGCACCTTTGTGCCCCTCCCTCGCTCTATCGCTCTGTTTTTCTCCCTTTCTTCCACTCTCACCAGGTAACCAGACCTCCTGTGAGGGGTGTTGAGTTTCTACTTTCCCAGAGAAGGAGACAATTTAAGCCTTACAAAGCCCACAAAAGCTGTTCGCCACTGTCCCTCCTCTCCGGCCCGTTCGGCCTAATCCACCAGAGTCCATGTGCCTTCCCCTCCGTTCCCCTGACATTTCTTTTTATCACTCCTCTCTCTGTCTGCCCTCTTCTAACTCTTTCAAGCACATAAAAGGAAAAATAATTACAGGACAAACTGTGAAATACATCTGCTGGATAAAAAATGATCAAGTTCTGTTGTGCTCAAGAGACAGAAATAAGATGTGTGTGTGTGTGTGTGTAAAAGTGTAAGTGATTGGATGTCAGATGGGCTGTATATATATGCGTGTTAGTTTACAGTGTGATATGATGACAGCAGTGACTCTCTAGCTGAGATTCACCGTCTGACCTCTGAGTAAACACTGAGTCATTAAAGCTGTTAAAGAGACACTTCACCAAAACACAAATCTTCTGTCAATAACAACAACAACCTTACGTCACATCCATCCAAACCTATAGGACCTAATCCAATGAAAGCACTGAAGTATGGCAAGCCGTTTTGACTTTATTCGTTGAGTTCTTGATATTAACAATTACATTTTCACTAGTTCAAATTTTAATTCTTCATTTCAGAAATTACATTTCTACTAGTAACCATGTTAATTCTTGATATCTGAAAATTGATTTCTACTAGTAACAATTGCTATTTTTGATATCAATAATTGAATTTCCACTAAAAACTCGAATTGTTGATATCAGCAATTTAATTTTCACTAGTTAAATGTCACCATAGGCCACCATTCAAATTCAATTTTTGATATCAAGAATTATATTTCTGATATCTGAAATTAGAATGTCTGATATCAGAAATACAATTCTTACTAGTAAAAACCTTTATTTTTGATATCAATAATTACATTGTTACGTGTTAAAAAGTTAATTCTTGATATCAACAATATGACAATTTTAATTTCTGTTATCATGAATGGGATTGTTACTAGTAAGAATGCATTTTAGATATCTGAAATGAATATTGTCACTAGTGACAATCGAATTATTGATATAAAGAATTAACATTTTAACTAGTAACAATTAAATTCTTGATATCAAGACCTCAATTGTTGATATCAAGAATTTAATTGGTGATATAAAAAATTAACATTGTTACTAGTGGGAATGTAATTTCTGATATCAAGAATTCAACTCAACAAATAAAAGTTCAAACGGCTTGCCCTACTGAAGGACCTAAAATGACAAAAACACAAAAAATGTGGTGTGTTGTATTTTGCACATCACAAATGTTTGAATGAATCATTCCTTTAATTGTAGTGAAGTATAAAATATAATGTAAATACTGTGTTAACTGTGCTTGTTAAGGGAAAATGAGCTTTAACTGCATCCAAACTTTTGTTTTCTCATCTACTCTGTGAAAAGTCAGATCAGGCATCAAAATTAACAACACATCTTTCCTCCAAACACTGCTGGCTGAGTTACATAAAAATATACAGAAATATCTCAATAAACAAACATTACACAATACAGCTTCACATTGAAGCACTATACGTTTACATCAGTTACAGTAAATCATCTTGAGTTTGTATGTTCGGCTTGTATTCTTGATAAAACATCATAATTAGAATGAGTTTAGATGAACTATCACTTTAAGAGCACACACGATCAGATCAATGTTATAGAAATAAAAAGTAAAAATAAATGTGTCCTGCTCAGGAGGGGATTCCCATGTTCTTCATCTTGACCCTTACCAACACCCGTCCACCAACCCATTTACTAACCAGTCAGGGTGACACTTCGAATGACCCCCCTCCCCTCATTTAACCGAGAGAGGGAACACTGTGACCCTATAAATAGAGATCAGGAATGGTGATGATATGTAGAAGGAAAAGGGGGGCATGGAAAAAGGATTAGGAGAGCCATTGGACTGCAGTCGGTGAATCAGATTCAGGTGATCCGGGTGTGAACGTCACTCCAGAGTTTAGTGTTTTGATGACAGTAAAATTGGCCTTTACTGTTTACCTGCCTTTCACTTCACCTTCCCCTGAACATGTTTGATGTGTGTTCATTACTGAGGTGACAGTGGGATGATGATGGAGTTGTTGCCATGCCTGATCTGCTTATCCAATCAGAATCATGTATGATGTTCCCTGCTTATATTTACATTTAGGCTTTTATCCGAAGCGACTTACAAAAATGTTTGGCAATGTCATGATTTGATATAGATAGAGTTGATCTAAATGTATTTTAAATATCTAATGGAATTTTACCTGAATGTCTGAATGTTTTACTTAGTTAAAGGTCCTGTTCTTTCTGTGTTTTTGACGCTTTGATTGTGTTTACAGTGCGCAATATAACATGTGTTCATGTTTCATGTGTTTTTCACACAATTGACTTATCTGTATACTGCTGTTTTCACTGTCCTAAAAACAGGCTGATGTCTTACTTGTTCTATGAAGTCCCTCCTTCAGAAATACGCAACACGTTTTGATTGTGTAGTTTGTAGTGCTGCCTCACAATTAGTCGTGACTAATCGTTTGCAGAATAAAAGTTTTTGGTTACAAAATATATGTGGGTGTACTGTGTATAATAATGATGTTTATATAAATACACATACACACATGGAATGTTTCTTAATTATATACATGTGTGTCTATGTGTGTATTTATACATAATTATTATACATAGTACACCCACATTTATTATTTACATGTTGCTGCTGATTGGACTGCAGTTCTGACACACCCACAAAAAAAAAAGAGGAACCGTATCTCAACCCCTATTGCACACCGGTGTACACCGTTTCCAGGAAACATGTTGTTCAACTCGGAAACCGTAGCACACCGTTTTTGAACTTGAACGTGCCTGTGGTGACTGATGTATTCCTGTGGGCGGAGTCTAGTCCAAAACTGTTTTATTGACGTCATTTAAATGAGAAATAGAGGGCTGTAGTCCAAACCAGAATTCTATTAAAGAAAATATATCGCCTGGCAGTGAACCTTGAGCTTTATCATTTTGCAGGTATTATTTATTTCATAACAGCAACATTACACACTAACTTTAAAAAAAAAGGGATCAGGAAAAGAACGGGACCCCTAAAGTCAACTTATTCTCTCAACCTGTCACTCACAGTCTGTTCACTAACCCATATGCTGAATATTGCAAACAAATCTGATACACAAAGTCCAGGGCACATCTGATTGTATGACTTTATGCAAATCTCATGAGCAAATCACCACAAAGATTGCTTCTCCTATGAAACTAAAAGCAAAAACTAAACATTTTGATGACTTACAGTAATAATTTTCAGCTGGTAAAAGTGTCTCATACATTGTAAAAGATGTATGTAGAAATGACAGCATTACTGTAGCTGTTTGCCAGTAACTTACTATAGATTTAAATTGATGTTATTTACTGGCAACAGTTTGATTAAAGTTAAATGAACATTAAACATTAACAAGTCTCTTTTTACAAAATACTTAAAGGAATTTTAAACTAAAATAACAGCCTCATGCAAAGCAATCTGGGAACCAAAATCTGAAGGAAAAAAACAGAAAAAGGTTGATAATTTCTAGTTCCCACATTGCTTTGCATGAGTCTGTTATTTTATGGTTTTGTTCTGTAAATATAAAGACTTGTTAATGTTCATTTCACTTTGAACAAACTATTGCCAGTAAATAACATCAATTTAAATCAAATCATCATCGTTGAAATAAAGAAATACATAAGCTTTAAAGAAAGATAAAAAAGGGGATTAAATTAAATAGAAAATATGATGTTTTATATTACAGATAATGTTTTACATATTGGCATTGCTAGTGGTTACTTTTGTTTAGTTCTCAAATTGATCAACAAAAAGGCTAAAAGTTCAACCTCCTCTTCTATTTAGCAGAATCAGTGTGTTGGTGAGCGAGGTTAGAGATCATCCTTTAACAAAAACATCTGAGACCCGGGGTCAGAGGACAGAAGAATGATAAATGACCAAAAGAATGATAAATGTATAGAGAGAAAAGAGTAAAGAAATGCACCAAAACAGTTCAGTGTTAAGACTATTTTATAACATATTAAAGCCCTCTTAACCTAGAAAATGCATTTTTAAATGTGTTTCTATCAGAAAATGAGTCTCCAGTGTGTGTGCAGAAACATCCTGTTATTATACAAATCCATCTCTTCTTCTTTTTAGTGTAAAAACCGCAACAGTCACACAAAACAGGCTGTTGGGGATCCCCTATTAATGTGATGTCACATTGATTACGTCCCACCTATGGCCACTCATAGACTCCGAGCGCATAGTTCAATCTTCTGCATTAACACCTATAGGTTAGGGGCCCTTTAAACTCTGCACTGATATTATTTTACAAGATCTGTACTGTCTGATGTTATCTTCAAATAAAAGATTTGAATTGGATTTCAAAACCAACATACTGAGCACTGCTAGAGAAACATCCGAGTAATTCGATTTCTGATTCAAAAACATCTGCTGACATCATATAGCCCTTGTATGAAACCCTGTGTCCCCTATAAAGCTGTTCATTCATTTCTTCTTATGATGTCATTCTGATGCTTGTTTCATATGCAGTCCTCCTGTCGTGTCATGTTTAAAACAGCTTCAAAGAGGAGCTGATAGACAACTTTTTTACCAACAGTTCTGCTTTCAGAGTTTATTTGGAGCAGATACGTCACAAATGCATCTTTTCTCCTCCTTTATCTCCTTCTGTTTTTGACCTGCTGGCTCTTCTCAATAATTCCTGCACCTCCCCCTTTCCCTTTATTCAAAGGCATTGATCATGCATGCAGAAATTTAGCACGCCCATCGCTCGAGTCAGTCAAGTGCTGGGGCGCTGTCTGTCCTACATACTGCTCTACACACACACACACACACACACACACACACACACACACACACACACACACACCCTAAGACCACAATCAAATACACAAGCTGACCCACCACACTCACAAACTCTGGTGTCATGATACATACCTACGCAAATTTTCACAAATTGTGGTGTTATAGTCTTTCCAGATGAGCTCTCCTGTCACGTCCTTCAGACAACTAGTTAGTTATATCATTGAATCTGACAACATTAGACATGTCCTGTTTATCTGCCTATTATAGTCTAAGTTTTACTTTGCAAAGAACATTTTTACTCCAGCATTTCTGCTAATCTAGTTATTGTATGTCACTAAGTCACTCAGGACACAAGTATCTGCTAAAGAATATAAATGTAGTGTAGTGTAGTATAACACAACACAACACAACACATATTTTATATTATGAAATTGAAAATTCAATCTTTTAGAGACACATTAATTTTAATGTACAGAGGGTAGTTGACATTAAAATGAAGTACTGTTTTATTTTTATATTTCCCAAATTATTTGATTCATCGCTTTCTAAATGTCCCTCTTTGGTCATTCATTTATCTTTTAAACAAAAAACTGTCCTAGACAGAGTAATGACAAGAATAACACACAAGGTGCTGTTGTTTATAAGGAACAATGCATTGCTCCCTGAGGAATAACAAATGGTTGTGGTCAGTCTGTCTGTCAGCCCCACCCACACATGCAAACTACCAATCACCTGGTCCGGACTTTCTGTCCATTCATGTCTGCTGAAATCAAGACCAATCACCAAACCGATCCTCCTGCTCGACTACAGACACTGGGCCTCGCTTGGTTTGCTTGATGGCACAAACAATAGACTCAATGTGAATCCCTCACTTAACTGTCTGAATGCACGTGCTTTCTATTTCCAGTCTCAGTCAGTAATCTGTACTGGTGATGTTCTCGTGTTGTACAGTCATTTGCATTAAGCAAACGTAGTATTAATTTAGCATATACATATGCACACATAAACTTCATCAGACACTTAGATTCAATATTTAAAACTCAAGACCTCATTATTTATTCCACCCTAAATATAGAAAACCAGAACAGATGTCAATTTACTCATCTATCCTCTGTTTTTTATTTGATATCCCTTTTATTTTTAATAAAGCATCAAAGCATGTTTCCAATACTGTACAACACATGAAAGCGGGAAGGCGGGGCGGGAACGAGGAGCGAGAGAGGGGCGGGGCAGTCACCCAGAGTCCCTGACAGAACAAGCGGAGGGCGGGGCCTAAGAGTGTGCGCAAACCACGCTCGGTCCCTCCTCCTCCAGACAGATCCTACCACCCACCCCCCACCCCACGGGCCACCCTCTCTCGAGCTGGAGACTCCTAGCTCCCCTTCGGCTCACAGTCCGGTAACAGAGGGACACTGGAATGGACACGGAAGGGAGTCAAAGCAGCCTGTCGTCCTCCGCGCAGGACTCCCCGCACGACCCCTGGTAAAAGCTACAGACCATCGCGAGATACACAAACATCTAAAACCTGAGAGTTTTGGAGAAGAGAGGCCACCAGAGACAAAAGAGACACGCGTGCGTCCCTTTGCCAAAGACGGTGAATGAAAACAGTGAACTCTTACTGTTACATTGTTTCCATTTTCCCTCTTTCAGGCAGGACGAGCTCTGTTACATTGTTGCGTTTGGAAGCGTTACGTTGTTTCCGTCGTGTTTTATTCTTACTTTGTATTTCGGAAAGCGGATGATCGTAGTGCAGTAAACTTGTTACTTTTACGGAGAAATGAAATTCTGCGGCTGCTTTGAACATAACGGCGCTCCATTCATCCGTCACGCATCAACATGGCCGAAATTCACTTTCCACTTGATTCATTGTGATTGTTGTTTGTGTTACATGATTGTGTTGTGCCACGAATCCATAATCGGTAACGTTTCTCAAGACTTTCCAGATCTCTGACTCCGTGTGTGTGTGTGTGTTTTTCCATCTTTCAGCAAAATGTTCATCGGCGGCTTGAGTTGGCAGACGACACAAGGTGAGACACGCGCGAGCTTCTGTCCTGCGTGACAAACTCTCATCCCACCATTCAGTTGCATGCACGCTGACTTGCTTTTAACTACACGCGAGCCCACAAACATCGCTTTTTATTCGCACACATATTAGTTTGGGTCCATTTGGTTGTAGAAACAGAAAGCGATAGTTTGTGCATCGTGAAATCCAAGCACGCGTTTAGCGCAAATGAGCTTTACACATTCATCATTTCGCCTCATATTTCTATATGAAGGGTTTCACGCGGACTAACAGAATTCAAATCACAGCAGACATAAAGTGACTTGAATAAGGTGACCGCAAGGGCGCGCGCGCTGGAGTACATTTGAATGCATGTGAACGCGCACTGTGGAAGAAGAGCACATGGACATACTTCAGTTGTTATTCAAATATATTTGCTTTATAAAGAGCTGTTTAGGTGCAGAACATTCACAGATCTCACAGCTGAACACACGTGTTTTTTTTTAAATAAAAAGTGTTTGTGACACTGAAGTGCTGTTACCATAATAGATGCACATTGTTTTGTTTTCCAGAGGGGCTGAATGAGTACTTCTGTAAATTCGGAGAGGTGAAGGAGTGTATGGTGATGCGAGATCCGGTTACAAAGCGATCGAGGTGAGAGTGATAGTTATGCGCGCTCTCGCGCCACGCTACTGACGCGTTTGTTTGTTTCTTAGTAACCTCTATCTTTGTTTCTAATATGCGTGCACGTGTCTCTTCTTTGAACAGGGGGTTTGGATTTGTCACCTACATGGATCAGACTGGCGTGGATAACGTTTTGGCACAGAACAGACACGAGCTGGATTCGAAAACAGTGAGTTTATGATTACCATCCCATAATAAACATGCCAAATAAAAGCGTGACCTGCGTCCCACATGACCCGTGTCAAATTCTAGTAGTTCTTGCATTTTTAAGTATTATTGCTTGTCTGTGTTTTCTTCGGTTTTTTAAGTTTTGTAACTCACATGTATGACGCGCGCGATCCAATCCGCAATGTGTCTCCGCCCACACCGCGGATGCGCGCCACATGAAAGCGTTTTTGCGCGCTCTCCATCACCAGGGCAACCGTGGGCGCGAGACGGGTACAAAGTAGCATCAACATTTCAGCTCTAATGGGAAAGAGTTCTGTCTTGTATATGATGTAAAAGCAACGCTGAACGTGTATAAAGTCTAATTATTACAAAATTTTAAATATTCTTAATGAATATATTTGTTGTTAATCATAGAAATATTTCATGACATTGCAGTGGTCTTCTTCAAAACACTTTACACTAAAGTTTAATCGTGAAGTCTGTATATTATTCTGTTCATCATTTGATGGATGTGAAGTCCTTTGAGTGGCTTCTTACCTGTTTGTCCACTGGAACAACAAAATCACTATAAAATGACTTTTGGTGAATTATGTCTGACATTTTACAACGTTGTCTGGTTTGACCTTACAGGCCTGCTGTGATTTAGAGCTCCAGAAGGTTTTGTAGACTGGTTGAACTCATTGCAAACACAGAGAGAGAGTAGCGTGATGTCTAATGGCTTTATTTGAATAAGCACCCTGGTCATGTTTGAATATGTGAGTCCTACAGCGTCATTCATGGTTCTTTGTCAGAGATGTGCGGTTGTGTCAGACAAAACCAGCGCTAGTGATGGCCCAGACCTCCCCCTCATCTTTTTGTGTATTTGTTTATTGTAATATTTGATCTGTGTTGTGGCCTGTTCATCCAGGTATTTGCCGGTCTTCACCTGTTCACAGCTGGAAAGGTTGAGTAGATGTTTTCTTGAGGAAGGTTTTGTAACAGCGCTAAGAGACTCGCCTGGCAACACTTTAATCACAGGGGCTTCTCGTGGGTTCAGTCGCCATGTGGGACTACGGTCACCATAACAACTTTGTTGGTTATCCGAGAGAGAGCACACAGTCTTAACCACAGACATTAATCGCTGAAGACATTCTGAGCTCCTTATTGTGTAGATGTGTAGAATATTATTTAGTGATGAAATGTAATTTTGTACATTTTGTAGGACAACTAATCGATAAAACCACTAATAATCAATTATTATTAGCTTTGTTGTCAAAGAATTTCACAGTTGATTAGTTGGTGTGTGACATCACATGATCCCGCACCACCGTCGCACAGCGTGACACGCTTCCGCTTCATACTGTTTCTTCATACAGGTTTCTGTTTTTCTGCGGGTTAGAAATGAAGGATTTGGTTCATTAGTTGTTGGTGTTTGTGCTGTGAATAATCATTGGGATGCTTTTTTAATTATTTTTAAATGGTTATTAGGCTGGTTATGTTACGCGGATCTGGCAACCCTGACAGGACAATCACAGAAGCAAAAGTGCAAAAGAACACTGGTTGATAAAGGTTTAATTTCATCCTTTAATATGAATGAGTTTAATTTTATTAAATTGTTGTTGGGTTGTCAAAAAAATACTTATGAAACACAAACTAAGCATCTGTTTTAAAGTAAGGGAAGGTTTTTATGTAACAACACATGTATATGACTTTTATATCATATGGATTACTTCTATTGTTAATAACGATGAATAATGTTAATACGCATCAAGGTCTCAAGTTGAAGATTAAAATTAGTTTATTAATTAAAATTTCTTCAGCACATCCCTGAAGACTCAATTTGTTTTGCTTATTTATATACACATTTTTAATCTAAGGCTTAAAATATATCAAAGTCAAAAAGATCATATTAGTAGCGTGTGGCTTAAAAGTAAACTTTTACATGTGAATACCTTAATTTAGTGCTTTATTTAGCTATAATAAGTGAAAAATCTAATTGAATAAACATTTGTGTCGATTAATCGGAAAAATAGCCACCCGATTAATTGATTATGAAAATAATGGTTAGTTGATAACGTTTTGATAAAATGATACGGAAACAAACATTTTAAACAGTGTATTAAAGTGTATTAAGCATCAAGGGTCAGTTTTGGTTTCATGCAACTAAATGTCAGTTTTAGAGACTTGATGTTGATCGGTGTGAATCGTACAGTTGCTATATAGCGATTAAACATCAGTTCATGTGATATTATTAGAAATATAGAGGACATTTAAAGAACTCTGTGTCAATGTATTGATGTTGTGTTACACAGGATGCATATAACCTGAAGCTGTGTTTTCTGTAAACATGAAGACTAGCTGTGCTCTGTGTTATAGTGTAAAGGCTAATCAGTGTGTTAATGATGTATTGATGACTTTGAATGGCTCTTTCGCATGCTATTTGAGCCTCTGTTGTGTTAATGTTTTCCTGGGGTCGCTGGAGGGGGGCGTTGCTTTGGGTTATTAGGTCACTCCATTGGGCTCTGAAAGGCTTCATGGGGAGGAATTCACAACAAGAGGAAGCAATTTTAATAGATAAGACTGTTGCCCAAACAACTCGTCAGTTTTTGCCCGTGTTTTGATATTTCTGCTGAAGAACGGTGAGCGGTGTGTGTAAAGCAGATGGCAGCAGACGCTGGGTTATTTGATGTGGTGATGGTGTAGAGAGCTGGAAAATTGTGCAGTAAACACGTGACGGTGAAGTCTCACGTTTGCCCTCCTCTTTCAACATCGTCTGAAGCGTCTTTGTGTTTCTCATGCTGCTTGTCTTGCGATCCATGCGGGGAAATGAAAAGAGGATATCGTGAGACAGATGGAGGGTTTGAGAGATGCTCCGTTGAAAACAGAAAGAATGTGCCGTGCTGAGAATGTTTTTTCGTAGGATGAGAAAGACGAGAGAGAAAAGAAACCGGATAGTTTGGAAATGAGAGGTCAAATCTCATAAAAATAAAGCTAAACTCAGAACAGACAGCGGCTGAACAAAGGGCTGTAAGTTAGTTAAGCATCAGAAGTTTAACTTTTGTTATGTAGTAGTGTTTGTGTTATAAAGCTGTGTGTTTATCTCAAAGTAATGTGTCAACTTTAAAACAAGTTCAATTGATTATCACTAAAAATAAATCAAATCATGTTTAGAGTAATTCAGTGACAGTGAAGCAGCTTCATGTGCTTTAAATCCAAAATGTTAATGCACAACACTTATAACTATATTAACTCAAAAAATTGGTCTTTTCTAAAAGATTGTCTTGAACTGCAACAAATGAAAAGCAAGTTGAAAGAGTTATGATGATACAGTAGGGCTGCTCAATTATGCTCATAAATCATATTATTTAACACAATTACTCATTGGCTTTAAAAACATGCATTAATCTAAGCTTTTTATTAAGTAAGTAGACTACATGTGTCAAAGCAGTGGTGTGCAGAAGTGCCTTACAAACACATCGATCCAGCAGCACAAGATTTATATTTTAATTGCACATGAATTGTTTTACCTTAAAAATGTTGATTTGTAATTCTTTGAATCAAAAATTAAAATCGAAAATCAAATACAGCTAATTGCACCATGATACAGGACATTACTTTGTTTATTGTGATTTGTTTTATGATATCTGTTTTCTAAATATTTACTAAGGCGGTGGATGGGTTTGCTGTAGTCCTGATGGTTAGTTTAGTGTCGCTCACTTCATAGGCAACACTTGTTGGACACTTTACTGTATGTCTTCTTATTTATACAACACTAAAGGCTACAGAGCTGCTCTGAGCTTCATATTCAGTCTGATGAAGACAATTATGAATGCTAAAGGCGGTAAATATTGCATTTAACAACAACAATATGTGCAGTGTATCAGAAACCACATTTATAGATTTTGATCTAGAATTAAGATTTGAAAAAGAATTAAATAAAGTTTGTTGTTTTTGTAGTATTTGTATTTTGATCTAACAAAAGTATTTCTTGCAGGAAATGATTCTGCTTAATAATCACTCCAGTAGTGCCGCGTCAGATGTGCAATAAAACAGAAACAATCGGTCTGTTCAGTCATTCCTGAAATTGCTTTTACAATTTTCTGCACATTCAGCTGTGTTATGATGGTCTAACTGTATATTCACATCCATCATACAGATGCTCAAGACTGCTAAACTCATAGATGTGTTTGTTTTTAATGTATTTACATCTAATTATACCCTTAAAGTCAAACTAATTCAGCTTTTTAAATATTTTAATATTTTAATAGAAAGTCAAACAGCCAGGTGTGTGTCATCTTGTGTAAATCTGATGGTGTGCGTGTGTGTTTGTGTGTGTGTGTGTGTGTACACACTGAAATGATGCTAATCTCAGAAGACTATCCATGTAGCCTCAGAAATGCAATCCAGTTTATTTCCCTCAATCCATTCGTTGCTTTGGGAATCCATACCAATTACAGATGGGAATTTCTCTCTACGGCCTACAGCCCTGAACCTCTACATCAACACTTAACACAGCAATAGTGTACTATCACACTCACACACACACACACACACTCACACACACACACACACACACACACACACACACACACACACACACACACACACACACAGACACGCATATATTCACACTTTGCTTTAAGTTTGTTGTTGTTGAGTCTCATTAATGATTGTGGTTTGTTAATATGGTTGTTGTTCTCTCCTGCGTTGTAGATGACCCGGCTCATAATCGCTCAGTTTTGACATCTCCAGCAGCACACATTCACAATAAATATTTTTCACTCTTTTATTGGGATACAAACAGAAAATACAGGAAATATATACACAAAATTATAAACAAAAATGTTCATAAGTAAATGTCTTCTTCAGGCCTCATCAGTCAGTATCTCTCTCGGCACTAAACACATCTTCAGCTTTTTTGAGGAGACTGAAGTCCTGAAGTTATTTGATTAGAAATAGAAATTAGGATTTAATTTAATTTAGGTTTAAGAGATCCTGCAGCTGCCTGCTATTGCTCAAGTGAAAGAGGAGTTTACCCGAAATATTTGAAACTTTAGCTTATACTTTAGTCTGTTTTTAATACTTTATACATATTTCCTGTATGTTCTGCTTGTATTCTAATAAAGAGACTGAGAAATGATTATATATGATCAATAAACAATTGCAAAAACAACAAATCTAATGGTAGCATGGTGGCCTAAGACCTTTGCACAGACTGTATTTAAATTTAAAACAACATAAATATTATTTACATTCACCCACAGCAAATGTTTTCTCAATGCTATAATCAATATGAGGATTGACATGAGTCTGTTTTAAATAAAAAATACAGTTCACAACAAAGTGTCGCGTAACAAAAACATTCAGATGGACAGTAGACAAATGGTTATAAAACAGAAGATCTGAAGAAAAGTAAGTCATGAATGATATTATCTGCTTTGTTGCTGTATGAATCGATTGAGTATATCAGCAGCACATTTCACAGATGATGATGATGTTGTTTGTGATGGGTGAGTTACATCTGGTTGACTGTTTGTTTAGTATTAGCAGCAGTAATGTGATGCTTTGGATAGTAATGTACATACTATCTGTTGCTTTTAATGTTAAAGTTCTGTGTGTGTAAACTGTAGTAATAGCAGACTGTATGTGTGAAGAAGAGTTGTGTTGTTGCTTTGATGTGTTGCTCATTGTGTGGTGTTAAAGGTGTGTGTGTTTCATGAGGGGGTCGCCATCTCTCAATCCCATCTGTTTGGGGTTCATCTTTGTCCTCATAATTAATCAAAACAGAGGGGCTTCTCTCGCTTGCTCGCTCGCTCTCTCTCTTTCTCTCTCTCTCTCTCTCTCTCTCTCTCTCGTCTCAAATGATATTGGATGATAGGTTCAGCCTGAGGCCTGAAATGAGTTTTGTCTCTGAATGTTTGGAAAGAGATCCACTCCGTAATCTTCAACAACACACACTTGTGTTTCTATCACTTTGTCTTTTCTGTACAATAGTTTTTCTGAGCACCGCCTCTATAAAACTCTGCGTGTCTTCATATCTTCTTATGTTTGAAGGACATTGAATTTATTTGAAGAAACTTATTTTAAAGATTGATGTGTCATATTGTACTGTTTGTGCTATAGACATGAATGATGCCTCAGATTGTGTGGATTGATGAGAAGAGGTGAGATTTTACTCTTACAACAGGAATATCATAGAGATTTATTCAGTAAACAACATCTCAGAGCACTTTACATTATCTCATGTCCACACGAAGAGGAGGTGTGGCATGACACAATCACGATCCAGCCAATCAGAAGAGTTTTAACTAAACTTTACAGATACACATCCCTTGTGTTCTCATAACTTTTTAATATGGGCGGAGCCAACAGTGATGGGGTCGCAGAAATACAAACTTATTAACAAGGAAAAGATATCTTTCATGGTGTGTCGCACTTGGTTTGGGTTTATCAACACTGATACAACTGTAACAAACCTGTTGTGTTGACATGGTTGAGATTCTCCATACTTACTCGCATACAAGTAGAAATAATGTAATGGTTAAATGAAAGATGATCTTCCCTCTTGACACGCTCCGTATCTTTTTGCTGTTTCTCGTGTGCAGGTTGGGACGAGGTTTGACATCATAAGGTGACTATATGTGTAATGTGGTAGTGATTTAAAGTGTAGTAATAAAACCGTAGACTGTGCTGGGATCAGTATTGTAGAGTCTGGCTGTACTGCACTAATAGATGCCTGCTGCCGGTGTAGATGGGTGATGTCAGTGTTTAACAGCATGGCATGGGCTGATAGAAATAGGATGAAGTTAAAGTCATCTAGTGGGATTAGTCGTGCTCATGTAGATATCTAATGAATGTTGTTAAATAACTTTTAATCTGACTCAACTCAACTCTTCTAATAGAAAATCTCTCACTGATAGACCAATGGGAAAAGTTTAACTTGACCTCTTTTTGAATAAATATTGTTTACAGTATGAAATATAGAAACGTAATATCTAGAAATCATCTCTCTCTTATCAGTGATTTATGTTTGTTTGTATAATAATTACTATTGTTGTATAAAGTCATTGTTTTCAGATCTGAAGATTTCCTTTAGTTTGTCATTTTCATGAAATGGATTTTGGTATAATAATCATAAATAGTAACGATGAAGCTGCCGAACACAACAGAAATATTGAAAACATGGCGAATGAAATCTTAAAGCAGATTTAAAAGTTTCTTTGTGTTTCCTCACATGACGTGAGATGATCAGGTGACTTCACACAAACAGAAAGTTTCATCAAATCCTTCAGCTAAATATTTTTGAGGACTTTTCTGTTATAACTTTCTTTTTGTCCTGAACTATTTTGTTAGCACTTAAATGTCAAATATTGTTACATTGTCATCCAATTATTAAATAAATGTAATGACTGCATATTAACTTAATAAAATAAAAAGATTACAGTATAGACTGAGATTTTATGGTGTCATGAGTAAATATTTGTTTATGTCTCTCTTTCTCTCAGATCGACCCAAAAGTTGCTTTCCCACGCAGAGCTCAACCCAAGGTAAGATTTGTCTCAGGTTTATTGTATGTATGTGTAGTTTTAAACATTACTAGTTCTGTGTGTGTAATTGGATAACATCACGTCAACAGGATAACATCTGAACTCATATTAAACAAATAATGTTGGAATAATGCTTATAGAGGAAACATGCACAATATTTTTATCATCATTTTTAATAACAGTTAATAATCTTAACGGTTGACTTTTTCACTAATATAAAATCTTTATTTTGTTGAATCCTGATTGATTTTTCTCTTCTCTTATCAGTTGGTGACAAGAACCAAGAAGATTTTTGTAGGAGGACTTTCGGTGAACACCACCATTGAAGATGTGAAGCAGTATTTTGATCAGTTTGGAAAAGTAAGTTGAAGTGCTTTTATTCTGCGTGGCGTGTTATAATCCCTTTCATCTATTTATAGTGTTAGCTATTGAGTTTAACACGATCATCATCTGTGTGAAGGTCAAAATGAGAGATTCTGTTGTGGTATATTTGTGATTGGTTAGTGTTTGTCAGGACTCGTTTGATTGGATACTGATAATGTTTTATGTAAACATTGGCGCTCTCATGGTTGTGATGATAATAGAAATATATTTATGTCATTTAGTTTCATTTAATGGTCTGGGTGGATTAGGGAAACAAGCGTCACATTGTTCTGTGTTAGGAAAACTTTATTATTTTGATAAAATAAGAAAAAAATAGTTTTGTTTTTGGACACACAGACTATAATCTGTCTGCATTCGATTACATGAAGAATGAAACATTTATAGTGAATGAGAGATTGTTTGACTCAGTATTACTCATCAGGATGTGATTGGATCATGATGGTGGGCGTTACATATCAAAATGGTGACAGGTGGTTGGAGGGGTTAAAATGGTGATGCTGAGTAGTAAAGTGTAATAATAAAAAAAAGATATATCTATATCCATCTATATATATATCTATAGATATATTTTTTTAATATGCAATAATCAAATATGCACAATAAGACCTGGCACAATAATAACCAATTAACATAGGGGCGGTTTTCCAGACAAGGATTAGCTTAAGCCAGGACTAGGCCTTAGTTTAATTAGGAAATATAACGAATTTTAACAAACATGGCTTACTAAAAACATTACTTTTGTGCAGTTTGAGGCAAAACAAAGGGCACTGATGTATTTTAAGATATGTTACTGCAAGTTGTTTTCAGTTTGGACAGCTCTTACATTTATTTTAGTCTAGGACTAGTCTAATCACTGTCCAGGAAACCACCCCATAAAGTTTAATTTTGTGTCTTTACCTTTGGCTGATCATTTATTGTGATCAAGTTAATATATGTAAAAAGAATTGTTTTTATAATTAATCTCACTGTAAAATCCCCTTAAAAATCCTACACTGAATTATCTCTTCTAAATCTTAAAGATAAATGAACATTAAACGCTAACAAGTCTTTCCTTTTAGTTATAAACACAAATCTGTGTTTCATTTCACATTTTACTCTGCAAATGCAGTCCAATGCAAAGCATTCTGGGAACTACAAGTCCATCGTCTAGTTGGTTATGTTTACCAACATCATTCATGAACAACAAGTCCACCATCTAGTTAGTTATGTTTACCAAAATCATTCACGTAGTTCAACCCAAAATTATTAAGTCAATTTCCTCCTTACAAATTTAAGTGAATTATACATGATCAAATTAAGTTGAATTTACTCAATAATGTGTTCATTTAGAATTACATTTTTATATTATTTTTACTAAACTTAAAAAAACAAGAATTCTAAATGTTTAATATAGTTCACTCATTTTAATTAGTTAATTCTACTAAGGCACATGATCATATTTTTTTTACAGTGTGTATACTTCATGTGATAGTAACGATTATTCTGAGTCTGGTGATTCCAGCAAAACGTTTAGCCAAAATCTTTTTTTTCCCTCTACAAGGTTTTTATTCCTAAAAAAGAAAAAAACAACACTTTAAAAACACTTTAAATTTATTTCAGAGTCACTGTTATATTTACCATGGTAAAAAGATGTGCCGGTGAATCTTAACTAATGTAATGTAACAGCTGCTGCCCCCCTCACACCCTCTTCAGCTTGTTTCCACGGTGACCTGCTGAGTCTTTTGTCTCCTCAATGTGATACGGATGCTTGTGGGTTTTATTTTAAATATGTAAATGTGTGTGTGTGGGTTCAGGGTTGTGATGATCAGAAGTGAGCGTCCACACACTGTGCACCTGTTAGCCTTTGAACACCGAACAACATCAAAAATCATTTTACTCTTTTATTAATGTCCTTGATGTTGTTGTCTACATTCTGATTGTTTTTCTTAAAGTTTTTTAACTTTATCACAATGTTATAACTTTTCTCTGATGTTGTGACAGAGACGCTGGGAGAAATTTCATACAGAATATAGACTTACTGTAGTTTATGAGTGCAGATTACTCGTGTTAAAGTCTAGATTAGCCTCAGTTAGATTTTGGTTTGTCAGGTGAAAATAAAATCTAGGTTTGTTTATAGAAGCAAAGGCTGTAATAATTTGAAAGTATTTATATCTAAACTGTGTAGTATGAGATCAGATTGAGACTGTGTGCTATGAAATAATCTGTCTGTTCAAGCCGTCAGGGAAACTCTCTGTCCTTCGTTGTCCTCATCTGTTAGCCACAGTCTAAAATGGTTGGAATATGATCAGCTTCACAAAAGACGAGTACAGAGAGTCCAAGGGCTCCACCCCACAACAATAGATATGATGAGAGAGAGAGAGAGAATTTATTATCCAGTCAGCCATGATTGGAGTCGATTAGAGAGTTTCACTGGAGCTTTTGTCTGCTGTCCTGTTTTAAGAGAGAAAGGCAGATGAATAATAAAAGTTTGATCTGAAAGTGACATTTTAAGGCATTACGGCCGACTCAGTCTTCTCTTTTAGCAACACAGAAATGCAACCCCTAATGTTGCATCTGAATGACTAAATCATAAATACGCACAGATTTTTTTATGCAGTCTGGCACTTCGTTTACATGAAAACACAAACTTTTGAAGATGGGTTTAAAGTTTTAGTCTTGTTATCTTTGTGTAAACTACACAAACATGAATCTGTGATAACGGTGATGTCATTCATCGGACACACGCGTGGTTACGGCATTACTGGTCTGGCCCGAACTTTACTTCCTTTGTTTAATGGTCTGACTAGTTGCTAAACTGAACTTTTGAACAAATACCTCTTTGAAAATAACAAATGTTTTGGTTTTCATAGGTAATCTATGTGTTGTTTATTTAGCTTGTTATATAAATAAACTACTTTAAAGGACTTTAATGGAAGTTACATCTTTTCCACGAAAGTCGCTTGTATGTTTATAAATGTTTTGTGTTTTATAGTCCAGAGTGTTAATTGTAATGAATCTACCTCATCGACTGTTCAATGCTTTTGCTGCATTGAGTGTAGGGGTGTCCTCAACTAAGGATTTACATATTCGAATCAGAATTGTCGAATCTTTCCATAGTCGACCGATAGTCGAATCATATCTATGTTTGTGTGCATGGGTTGGGAGGGGGCCAGAGCAGGTACAAATTAGTAACTTTTATTTTCTTTCACGAGCAGCACACATAAACAACTTTCTGTTAAAGTGACCAAAACTGTCTTTCAAGTGAACGAAGACAAAACTGACGATGCATTTATATATTTATTTTTTTAAGGTAAAATATATAAGGCAACATTTGTTTATTTATTCCTCATAACATTTTAAAGCCACGATCTACAGAACATCACACAAATATACATTTTGATAACTAAACCTAAAAAAAAACAAACAAAGGTGATCCTGCCTTGGAAACATCGGCTACAATTCAGTGTTTTTATTTAATTTGGGGATTTAGCGCGTCAAAGCAGTCATGACAAAAAAAAAAAAACGACAAATGAGAAATGACAAATAATTTGTGATTGCTACTGCAAATGATAAAAACTAAGCTTTATATACAATTCATTAAACGTTAATTTATAACATGAAAAACACTGAAATTAATGATTTTATAGACACTACGCGTTATTATTTAGCACAGAAATACCTGCTTGCTTGCTCTGACTTTGATCATCTCTGTATACAGAAAGACCGGATGATATTATTTATTTCAGGAATCTCTTTGCTATCATTTAAAAGTGAACACCAACCATAATATTAAATCACAAGAAAGACATTCGTGTCAGGCAGAAATGGGTTCGGTGCAGATAGCTTCCGTTTCATCACCGAAATTTTAAAAAACGGCTTACCTGTTTTGTAGTTTAACTTTTGACAAGATAACCAAAATGTATGATAAATACATTTTAAAAACTTATACCCGTCGAAAAACATCCATTTTTTAATGTTTAGTTTGATGAACTCAAATATGAGACGCAGAGCACCTAGCACGTTCGGCTAAATTACATGCGCAAGCATGGCCAGCACGCAATAGCGCAACATCGATACGACGAAAAGCAATCCAAAATTTACAGACTTAAATTAGATCAGAGTTTACGTTTATAATAGATACATTTTTTTTATAAAATAAGGTCAGAAGTAACAAAGTGCAGAACAAATTTGCAAAATGCCTCAAGTGCACAGAAACAAAACACAAGCCAAATAGTTAAATCAGATAACCCAGAGTGATTTATAAATAAAATAAAATAAATTATTAAAAGAATAGAAAAGTATAGCCATAATATAATTGCCACCTTTGTCTTTTAAATGTAGAAACAAAGAGGCAATGGTTTATTAACGAAGAAACCTCTGTGTAGCCTGGTCACAGGGGATGTTGGATTTATTAACGCATTTTAAAAATATTTATTGAAAGCTGTTACTTCACATACTATTTGCAGCATTATCATAATGTGCAGTATATTAATATATTGTGAGAAAGCTGTTATATGTGAAATCAGATAATGTGTGCACCCATATACGGCCAAAATTGAATGATCCTCATTTCATAACACATCTGCGACGATTCGACTATGAGATTGGTAGTCAAATCAGGCTTCTCCTATCGATGCATCGAATCTTCGACTATTCGGGGTCACCCCTAATTGATTGTTTGTATTTATTGCTCTGTAGAAGAATGCATATGTGTGCAGACGTGTTGTGTTTCTTTACAAAGTGACATCGCCATCTACTGGCCTGCCACGCATAATACAGCATTTTAGTTGTCTTCATAGATTAATGTGAACACAGATCTTGACAGTGTTGAGATTTTTCAAATGCACATATCTTTTCTGCATTGTTGTTGTGTGAAAGCCTAAATAAGTCCACTGTGCTTGTCTTAAAAAAAAGTTTTCTGAAATCCATACAGTCCCATTTGAAGAAAGTGTACATGTGTAATTCAGTTATTTAGCTTTTACACAATACATTAGTGACAGTATCTACTGCTGGTCTGAATGAGATATAACATTTAGATACACGATGGTTTCCTTCTCTAGTGTCTGTGGGAGTTTTATTTGGTTTTGTTAACAGCACATCTCTGTGTATTAAGATCAAGCTGAATGTTGCTTATTATTTAATTTTGTGTTCACATCCTTATATTCAGTAATTAAATGTTGTCAGTAAGTCACAGATTCAATACTGACAGCAGCTGTTGGATCTTGAATCTGCAGTGTCTCTGTTTTTTTGGGAGATGGGGTCAGATCTGAGCAGATTTCAATGGGAGGGGGCAGGAGAAGGTTCTAGTTAAATGTCAGAGAGTAAATGTGTGTGTTTGACAGCGACCCATCCAGGCTAAGAGTCTCTGACCTTTCCCATGGTCATTTAACCAGGTGCCACCAAACCCGTGACCCTCCTGTCGAGCCCGTCAGCTGGTGTCGTCCTGCCCGAACCTCTCGTGTCTGTTGTTGAAAATGACGAAGCGTCAGTCTGGAGTTTAGTCACACAGGTTATGTTAAAGATTGTGTTGAGCTTCTTCAGATGGGTGATGAATTCAGTCGACTATCAACCGTGATCCAGTCTATATAAACAGACAGACATTGCAGATCTGTGCTTGTTTCAGAAATAACCCATACGATGCCATGTATTACTCTGATTTTACCACAAAAACATTTCAAATGTAATGGAGGTATTATTCGCATCTGTTGAATGTTATTGCATTTCTGCTTTCTGTGCATAACTTCATGTGAAGATGCTGGAGTGTTGCTGAGGTGGTTGCTAGGGTGTTGCTATGCAGTTTGCTATGGTGATTTTATAATGCATCTGGGGCCTCATGTATAAAGCATGCGTACGCACAAAACAGGGTTGGAAACGTGCGTACGCCAGTTCCCACGCAAAGGTTGTGATTTATAAAAAAACAAACTTGATGGGAGAATGGGCTTGCAGGGTGGGATATTAGCATGATTCATGTACGCACACTTGCAGGTGATCTGTGATTTATACAGGGAACATTGCTTTGTTTCATAAGTCTTCATAATTTTTGGTGTATGCCATTTTTGGCTTTTGTGCGTACGTAGACTTTTAGTAAGAATCCTACGCACAGTTTTATACATGAGGCCCCAGGTATTTGAAACCTGGAGTATAGTTTGTATTTTTCTCAAGCGTACGTGAGCGTACATGCACAGTCGAAAATTTAGCATGTGCGTAAAGTATGCATGTACTATTCTGATGAAGAAATTTGCGTCACACGCACTGTACACAGACCGCCTGTGTATGAGTAAAAACTGAACTATACTTCAAGCTTAAGTCTAAGTTTCTCTCTCTCTCTTTCTCTTTCTATGTTCTGTTCTGTTCATAAAGGGAAAAGTTGGAGGGGGCAATTCCTCTAATTGAAATTCAGAGTCTCTATGGGAACGGTAAACTTTAGAAAGGGTTTGAAAAGGGGGCAGAGGGTTTTTGAAAAGACCACAAACTGTGTTAAGAGAGAAGAGAATGGAGAGATGGAGAGCATGCTCATTAATGTTTGTTTAATGAAACTTCTCTCAAACTCTGCTATACTATGAACACAGAAAATCTGAAAATATAAGAAAAGTATTTAAACTCTCATTGAATTTCACAAAGACCTTCTTACTCTTGAGTTTCTTAAGGTGGTCTCAAACTTAATAAATTTTAGTTTTACAATGTTTTATGTCATGCGTTTTCTGTGGGGGGGGCACAAAGGGATGCAACGTATACAAGGGGGCCGCATGCCGAAAAAGTTTGAGAATCTTAAGGGAAATCATCTGTGTGGTGGTGGTTGAAAGATTAGTATTATTTTTTTATTGTTGTTGTTGTTGTTAATGATGCTTTAAAGAACCCAGCACCCAACACAATGATCTACAGAAGTGGTTAACTAGTTCTTGACAAGCTGCGTTTCCATTCCATTGACATTGCGATTGATAATACAGCCAATGGAATTTGACGTGTTTCCATTGGCCATATTTTCATTTCGCAATCTCAATTTGCGCAATTTGAATGGTAATGGAAACGCAGCTACTGGTGGTGGTTAGGGGTTTAGATTACTGATTGAGTCGCAGACTGCAACGACAAACATTTCTGCATTTAAATAAACAAATATAGTCAGCAATAGTTATAATAGCAAAATAAATGACATGTAGCATTTTAAAGAGACATTACTTGATAAGAAACACAATGTTTAGCTCAGTGTCATAAAGATATATTTCACTTCTGTTATTGTGCATTTACAAAATTCTATATATGTACTATATGTACACACATACAGACAAAATAAATGTTGTGTCTCACAGTTTCACTTATTGTAAAAACATATTTCAATGCAGTCTGTGATGTCAATAATGCATGCTGTGGGTCTTTTAGGCTAATATTAAATTAATACACCTCATGTTTGATTTTAGGGTTAAGGTCAGGAGATTTTTATTCACTCATCGTCACTTGATGTCCAGTCTGACAAACTGTAGCAAAAGTGTTTATGATCCACTGGAGTAAATATAATGATATGAACTTAACATCTCAGACAGGAACCTGATAGACTGCAGAAGCTTCATGTGTGATCCTCCATCATGATTTCTCCTCTTTAATCCCTCTCCTCCCCCCCACTCGGCCGCTCCATCTGCTCCTCTTGTGTTCCTCAGGAGCTTCACAATGAAGCCTCATGCTGTGTAATGGCTTTGAGTGCCTCATCTCACTCTTTTGTGTGTGTGTGTTTTGTCTGCAGGTTGATGACGCAATGCTAATGTTTGACAAAACCACCAACAGGCACAGAGGTACAGCAGTGCTGAGACGACACACACACACACACACACACACACACACACACACACACGCACAAACACACACTCACACACACACACACACACACGCACACACACACTCACACACTCGTTCTCAGTTTTGTCTTAAATGATTTAAATTAAAGACACAAATTAGCCAACTGCTAAAAAAAATTGTTTTATATTTTTTCAGCTTTTATAAAAGGCATAAGTGAAGATAATGTAGAGTAAGAGAAATATGGTGTGGGTAAGCTAGTTAGTAGTTCAGAAGTTAAACCATCTTCCACCTGGCCAAGAAATCTCAGAATAAAAGCATGTAGGTGGAGCTTGTGGTTTTGTCTAAGAGAGTGACAGATGAGGAGGCGTAACTTTAAAGAAAAGGTTGGCGTGAGTCAGGTGAGCTCAGCAGGTGAGAGGAATTATCTTCATATAGCATTAAACAAACCTCTATAGAGAGAAGAACAGAAGAAACAAATGAAGACGGAAGTCATGGATTCTATTGAACACACCTCATCTAGACAAACAAATAACATGTTCAGAAATAAATGAATGCTAGTGGATATTACATTATATACAGGCCCGGCTGCAGGATGAAATGACTGAGGGGGCATGTGAAATTTTTGAGGGGGCTTAACTTTATACCATCAATGATACACTGAGATCTCGCTTTGGAAAGACATGCTTTTAAATGCAGCGGTCCATAAAACACTCCATACGCAACTGCACAGCACAGGCAACCAGAAACTCACTGAATACAAAAATGAAACAGAGGGGGCACAAATCAGATCTGAGGGGGCAATGCCCCCTTTTGCCCCCTCATGGCGCCAGGCCTGATTATATATATTTATCTAAAGCAGTGATATATATTGTGTTCAACGGACTGAAGTGCTTTGTGAATTTAGATGTGTGTGTGTGTGTGTGTGTGTATCACAGACCTGCTCCCAATGTTGAACAAATGTTGATGTGAAAAATGAAACTAAATATTGATTCTTTGCATAAGAATATCAATAGAGTACACTGAGATAATTCATAATAATACTGTATCATATACATTCACCATCTGTGTGTGTTTGCTCTCCAGGGTTTGGCTTTGTGACCTTTGAGAATGAAGATGTTGTTGAGAAGGTCTGTGAGATTCACTTCCATGAGATTAACAACAAGATGGTTGAGTGTCCTTCATTAGAGAGAGAGAGATTATACATTTAAAACACTTTACTGATTGTTGCTGTTGTGTTGTTGTGTTGGGGGATTCATTGCCTTTTGATTTTTGTTGAAGGTTGAGTGTAAAAAAGCACAGCCGAAGGAAGTGATGTCACCCACAGGGACGGCACGCGGGCGCTCCAGGGTGATGCCCTATGGGATGGATGCCTTCATGCTGGGAATTGGGATGCTGGGTAAGGCTGGCCACACACTTTGAGCCTGATTTATAATATTGAACTGGATGTGGCCTGATTCAGGGCTTTTCATGCTGAATTTATGTCCTGTGTTTTATTGTGTGGTGTCATTATGATTATTTTACTGCTGCTGATTGGGTCAAAGATCACGTCTATCAAAACATATCTGTGTCTCGTTTGATTACAGTCAGCAGATGTGTGTCGAATCATGCAGCATGTGCATTCAGAGGATCAGAGTTTTAAAAGTCCTCATGTCTGGATTTAAAATCTAAGATTTGAAAATAATCATCATCGAAGGCCTCTCACATGAACTCAACATGATTGAAGTGCTTTATTTCTGACAGATGGGTGTTTGCTGCCCCCTGCTGTTCACTACAAACAACTACAGCTTGAGCTTCTGAATTTACGTCTAAATAAATCTTTAATCAGGAATTGTATTTAAATAGAGTAACTCTCTTTTATTTGATATACTTTTATTCTCAAAAGATAAACCAATTACCTCAGTCGAACAAGCACTGTGTTCAACAACTGTGACAGTAAATGCAAAACAAACAGAAAGAAGAGAATTGAGCACAATAAACATTATCATTATGAATTCATTGCTCAGTTTTAGCAGACGCTGGTTAAAAGCGTTTAAATAAATAAATGTGAATGAAATTATGTTATCATGTTTAATTCATCTTCATCGTTTAACCAGTTTAACTGAAACCTGAAATGAATCTCCAAACACTTTATTGTTATATTTAATATCCCACCGGCCTGTGATGTCAGTACATGTCTGTCTTTATTCTCAGGTTACCCAGGGTTCCAGACGGCCACATACACCAGCCGTGGATACACCGGATTAACTCCAGGATACACTTATCAGTTCCCAGGTGAGCACGGCGTGAAAACTCTTTCATCTCTTTCATTCAGTCTGCGGCTTCACAGTGCTGTTGTACACAATCTAGAGAGCCGGTGACTAGTGACAGTGACTAAAGTGCCGGCTTTTATCCACATCCGTCTTGTTCGCGCAGCAGTACAGCTTTCAAGGTATAGTCAACTGTGGATACGCGCTTCCACACATAAGCAGTAAAAATGATTTCTTATTCAAATGATTAGACTAGCAGGACAGCACTGATTCACATCATTTACAGGACAAGAAAAGTAGAAGATCCACCTTTAAAAACAAAGTTTAAAAAAACAAGAAAACAAAGAACATAATCAAACATTATGATAAAGAAAGCGCTCCTTAGCCATGATGTGTTCCCACGGGTCATGGAATTACTGGAATATCATGGAAGTTTAAAAGGTCTTTTCCAGACATTGAAATTTTATAATTTTGTCCTGGAATATTAGGGATTTTTGTTTGTTGCGTTAAATTTTAGTTTCCATTTATCAAAATGTATCCACTTGTTAACTTGGGAAGTAAGGAATACCATAACCAGCTCCAAGCCTCTGCTGACTACAATTTAAACAGCTGTTTCTTGAGCACTGTTTATTCATTTCACGCATTTAAGCTACATTTATAATCTTACGGTGTACACTACATTATCCAGGCTTATTACACGGCTCTCTAGAATGCTTGATTCTGATTGGTCAGTTGAGACATTTGCAGGTTCGTTCTTTTCAAATAATAACCGCTCCAAAGTAATAACGCATAGCCGGTACTACTTGTACGATTAAAATCGCTCCGCGCCAATAAAGACCAATAAAGATTACTGTTTGGCGCCTTCTTGTGACAAACACTGGACAACCACAATTAAGAATGGAAAATTTTGACATTAATTTTAACATGTACGGAAAAAAACAAGACATTTAAACAGTGGATAGAAGAACGAACAACGACAAGACACAGAGAGCTTACTGAGACTGAACTTGACAAAATAAAGCATGACAGCTACGAAGCCAACACACAAAAAAAATACAGAATGGGCATTAAAACTTCTCAAAGACTGGCTAAAAGATAAAAAAATGGAGACAGACAAGTATGAAGCAGAGGATCTTAATAAGGTATTACGATCATTTTATGCATCTGTGCAAAGTTTCGCGGAAGGATAAAAATGTTAATTTAAAACAAATATGCCAATAAAATGTTTCAAATTCATATTCATGTCCAGTTTTTTTTCTTATGTGGCAAGTAGCCGTGTAATAAGCGGGATAATGTAGAGGCAGCCGGTAGCCATCGGGAAAACAAGCCCCTTCAGTGCGATACAAGACCCTTCGCTTCGCGTCGGGTTCTGATCACACTGTCGGTCGGGGCTTATTTCCCGATAACTACCGGCTGCCTCTACATTATCCCTTACTCATGGCATACCGGACATAGGTCATGGAAATTTCGCTTTTAAGTTAGGATATTTGACTTAAGTACTATTCGCACAGGATTAGTATTTTCTGGGAACTTTACCCCCCTACATCTGAGTTTCGTGTGGCCCGTTCACACGAGGATAAGCGTAGCTTGTGATTTTTATTTTATTTTATTGACTTATCTTCCGGATATTATGTTAAGGCTTTGCATAACACTGTGTCCTGTACACGCAACGCCATGACTTGTGGTAAAAGGTACTGTTATCGTGTTTAATCAGAGTTTTTGTCCTAATCAGCTGCATTGGCGCGGCATTGCAATATTTAAAAGCATAAAAATATAACAAAAACAGAGAAAAAGAGAAAAAAAGCCCAGCCTTGAACAAATGATATACAATCCTGCAAAATTACAGAGATGCTGATTCGCTCAGGATAAATATTATCACTGGACCTCTGTGTTCGAAGAAATATGGTAGTTCATTTGCGGGGGAATTTTTACTTTACAAATTACAGACAGGATTAAGATCACAGACTACCTCCACATTTATTACAAACTACTAGAGGTTACCAGGTAATACTAATCCAGTGTGAATAGGGCTTTAGATTGGGAACCCTGTTTATAGCGGCGTCCTGTCTTAGTTTTCTCGCGCATGCGCTGCTGTACGCGTTATCTCCGTGAGGTCTCAAAAAAGTGGGCTGCACGCGGACGGGGTGTGCAGACGACCGATGACAATAATTGCGTGATCTGGAAGGCGCGCGTATAAGAATACTTTGGCCTTAAACTGGTTGACCTGTGGATTTAGTTAATCTCATCTAATGTTTACGTGTGTGATTTCACCCAGCGTCTGTACTAACCCGTGTCAGTTCCCATGAGTTTAACATTGTCTTCCACATCTTAAGATCAGAAGTTAATAACATCCTTCTGTCTCTCTTCTCTTCTTCCTGCTTTTGGTTTTCTGTGTTTTCTTTCTTCACTGTTTCTTCTCCTGTGTAGCAGCTTCAGGCGGCTGTAAGTTTCTTCCCTGTGTGTATCTGTGGACATGCATCATGTGACTCTTTCTTTCATGTGTATGTCCGTGTGTTTGTGTAGATAGGACTACATGTGGAAAGAAACGCTCGTTGTGTGAATTTGTCATCACAATTTGCTGTTTTTATTGTTTGTAGAATTCCATTTAGAGCGAACGCCTCTGCTGACGTCCTCACATCCACCTGAGATCACAGGTCAGTCAGTCGTTCATCTGAGCTCTGAACATGCACATCAACACACACGAATCATTTAACAAACAGCAATCCCATAGCAGTGTTTATTTAAAAAAGCTAAAATAAATGATCGCTAAATAGATATGATTTGTGTGTCCCGCAGCCATTCCACTGACGGCATACGGACCAATGGCAGCGGCCGCAGCTGCGTCGCTGGTCAGAGGTACAAATTCATCGATCACATGACATCACTATAGACATAAACTTTTTTTCTCTGTCATGTAAAAATGTCTTATTTGTGTTTGACATAGGCTCCACCCCCTCACGTCCCACTGGCTTCCTGGGCACCAGCAGCCCCGGGCCAATGGCAGAGCTGTATGCAGCAGCCAATCAGGATTCAGGTGTCGGCAGCTATATCAGCGCGGCAAGCCCCGCCCCCAGTACAGGGTTTGGACATGGACTTGGGGTAGGTAGAAACAGATGAACATAAACACCAAAGACTTTAAAGTCTCGAGTCCAACACATTAATCTCAATATATTTATTCTGTTTGTTTCCATCAAGGGTCCATTGATTGCGACGGCCTTTACCAACGGCTACCATTGAGTGCCCTTAACTCGGAAGTGTCGCCATGACGACGACGTGATGATGATGATGTAATGTGCTCATGAGCATCTGCAGTCTCTCACATTTCATTTTCTCTACTAACATCACCATCGGTTTCCCTCACACTCGTGCACGTATGTTGTTTCTTCAGTCAGGCGTTTCTGATGTGCTCTTGTCTGGCTTTTGAAACAAAAGATGAAGAAAATTTGTCACATTAATACCGTTTCGATTGTACACGGGGAAACATGCAAGGAATTTTATACCCCCAGAGTTTTTATTTGATGAGTTTTCTGTTGTTTTTTCTGAATGTGTTTTTATGTTTTTATTGTACTAATGCTGTAATGTATGGAGTGAGAGAGAGAGAGAAAGAGAGAGAGCAGATCTCTTAATGTTTAAGCATTAACTAATCTAAATAACCACGAACAAATACTTAGGAGTCATTTACACTAAACAAAATCAAAACGACAGGACTGAAATGTATATTTTGTTAGGTTTTTAACTAACAGCATTGGTAATATTATTATAAACTGAATGTGGTTTATATTTGTTTTGTTAAAGTGGTTTTTACAATGATCTTGAATGATGAAATGATCAGAAGTCATTCATAAAGTCATTCATATGTATACAGTTTTATGTGTAATGACTTTGAATGATTTGTGTTTCATGATTTCGGCTCACTGTTTGTCTGTAGATACTGTACATATTGCATGGATTTTGGGAGGGATCGTCGAACGTTGGGGGGGATTGAGGGGTCATTTATTGGTTTTTATCGGACAAAAACTTTCTTCACATTGAATCGTCTTTTTCTGACATTATTTTCACCATTGGTCTGATCTTCTTTGTTCCAAAATCTTGTGAGCGGCCTACATAAGAAGCATTGTAGCTAAGCTTCAACCTCAAACATTGTTATTCTGCATTTTAAAGACCCCATGAAATCAAAACAGACTTTTTTAAATTCATGTGCCCTCACAAATTTTAATCAAAATCTGAAAATTCCCCTCTTGTGGCAATCCTATTCTGATGACATCAGAAAGATGGCTTGGGCGGAGCTTCTGTTAACCCCGCCCCTGCCAACTGTCTGTGTGTTCCATTACTGAATGAAACACCTTCTTTTCTGTATCCAATCAATTAATAGTGGAAAAACAAGCCACGCCCACTCATGTGATATTTCGTTTCACTAAAAACACGTCAAAATACAGAAGTAAAGTTGGTCGCGACTTCTGTTCATGAGGACTTTAAAGTACCTACTTTCTTCAAAATTCAGAAACAGATACACTGAAAAAAATGATTCATTCAATTTACTTACATTTTTTAAGGTAAGTGTTCGCAATCAATTTATTTACGCTACATTTAAACAAAAAAATTAGAAAAACAAAACTTTTGTTTAAAGGTGCAGTGTGTAATTTTTAGAAAGATCTCTTGGCAGAAATGCAAAATAATATACAAAACTAAATAAAAATCAGGGGTGTATAAAGACCTTTCATAATGAACCGTTATGTTTTTATTACCTTAGAAAGAGACGTTTTATTTACATACACAGAGGGTCCCCTTACATGTAAGCCGCCATTTTGTGCAGCCATGTTTCTACAGAAGCCCTTAACGGACAAACTTTTTTACTAAACCAACTATGACATGTTTTTCCGGTGGCGGCTAACGTAGCTTCTCTATGTGTTTCAAAAGCAAGAGGTAAGCAGTGGACTGAGCCTTTGGTTGCAATTCGCAACCTCACCACTAGATGCCCCTAAAATTTACACACTGCACCTTTAAATGTAGCTTAAATAAATTGATTTGTGACCACTTACCTTAAATTTAGTAAGTTGAATGAATAATTTTTTTCCGTGTACTACATGTAAACTTTCCAGAGAAGGCAATCTCATAATGCACTGCGATAAGGTAAAATGCTCAATATATATCTTCTGAATATATATTATTCAGAAATTATTGCTAATAATAAATTTGTCACAGTAAAAAGGTGCAGTTTGTGTAAAAGATTAGAAATCAATCAAGTTTCATTAAGATGTTAAACTATTAGATCACAAGGTTTTGGAACAAAGAGCTGAAGTAACTGTTAGAAGTCTTATAAATGAACTGTTTTGAGTTTTAAATGTGTGCATTAAAGTGTGTTTGTTACTTTGTGCATGTGACACAAAATACAATGTATAGAAAGTATTTTGTAGAATTAAGATGACAAGCAGTTCATTTCTTTCTGGACTCATGAGCTCACAATCTTCCTATAAACTGTACGCAGGTTTGATATTTTCTTCTTTCATTGTACAAAGTACTTTAGTTTTCAGGGTTTTATATGAATGCCCGTGCTTGTGAAAACTGTGTTTTTAATGTTTGCTATCATTTATGAGGCGATTACGCACATCAGAGAAAAATCTGCTTGTGTTAACCTAAAAGAACAAAAGATTTCTCCCTTTTATTTGGGAAAAAAACAGGCGACACTGAAATTAATTTGTGTAGCCTCAGTGGAGGTCACGGCTGCTAGGGATCTCCTCATGCTGTTTGGACATATATATTATATATATTATATATATAATGTTTTGTGTGATGTACTGCCATTGTAAATTCTCTCTTTCCCTCGCTCTCATTTTTAATTTTTTGATGGTACAATGCTGTTTAAAAAAAATGAAGGACAGATTTACAAAGCAAAGTAGTCGGAGCGCTGTTACATCTCAATTCTGGTCCTGTTTTTGTCTTTTCTGGTGTTTTTTTGTGTGTGTGTGTACATGCGTGCTTGTGTTAGGAGGCGAGTGCGCTTTGTAATGTACACGTGTCAGTGTGCATCCATATTTTGAGAGTTTTTCATGTGTGTACAGATGTGTAGACTGAAGTATGGATGTACACGTGATTTAGTTTACATGCATTTAACTGCCACCTGTTAAACTGTCTCATCTTTGTCATTGATGGAGATATTACTGCTCTAATAGAGGCCTTCAGATAACATCCAGATATTTCACTCTCATGACACTCCAAACTTTTAAGAGCAATGTTTTGCATTTGCTAATTTGGTGTGATTTGTATGTTTCTATAGATTTGAATGTGCAGTCTTCCATTAGACACGTGTAGCCTCTTTTTTAAAGCGGTGGTCACCTCGAAAACCAAACCTCTCCGACCGACAGGGACATCTCACGAAACTACTGCGCGGCACACACTGTAACTATTTAAACAACGAAAGCAATAAGTTATTTTATAAACTCGAGTAATAACCAATGCCGTTCACGGTGGTACGAGTATGACGGTGATTGTGGCATTAAGAATTATTTTTCAGAAAAGAAGCTATATTTTTCAAGACCCGTTTTAAGCCCTTGAGAGTTTCTCAGATTTTTACAGTGAATCATGTTATGATGTCTGTTTGGATGTTTTGTAAACGGGGCGGGGCTTTGGGATCAGTAACAGAACTGGAAAGCATCAGTGGGCGGCGCTTTGGAGAAATGCGTCAACACTGTGACCTGATGCTCAAACTCACTGATCCGCTCTTCCCTTTACTGTATTTTTTTATTTTACACCTCTGGAAATTTTCAAATTAAAAGATCCTAATAAATTATTTTAAAACATTCCAGTCGATGGACTCTGTTGTGTTTTTCTTTTCAATCCTGTTATCGTAAGACTGTCTGCAGAGTTTATGTGTTTCAATCATATGCAGATTTGGGGAGAGCGGGGCACAACCTCATGCATTTTGCTTTTGATTTAATCTTTCAAAAATATTTAAGTTAGATTAACTAAAATTTTACTAACATGTTTCAAAGTGATGTTTTAAGCAACAAGACAGTGAATAAAATAACATACGGTTGTATTTGGTGACTTACACACCCAACTCAAAAATGTAAATACATATGAGGAAATTTACTTTTAATTTAATTTTCACAATTGGTAATTGTTTCAAAGCAGCTTTACATTAATAGACGCAAGGAGAAACACAGAAAAATCCACAGACAATATAAGTAGCAAAATACAGTGGCTATGAATAAACTGTACAAGCGAGCGTATTAATAATGTCTCGTATATAAGAGGATGCCAATGTCGTCTGACTCCCCGGGGTTGAAAAAACCCCTAGGAGAAAAACCTCAGATAGTAGCAAAAAGTCCTAGGAGGAAAAAAAACCCTTGGGAGATATATATTGAAGTTATATATGTATTTATATGGGATGTAAACGGATAAGATTAAACCGGATTCATCGTTGGTCAGGCATCGGCAGGGCATCTCGTTGAAGGACGGCCAGTAGATCAGTGGTGTGTTAACCTCCACAGCAGCCAGAACTGGGTCTGTTTGTCTCAATGTCCTCGGGTTCGAGGACGAGACGGGGAGAGAGAAACAAAATCATATTAGCGTAGGGGCCGTTCGCATGTAATGCAAGTGTCACACATTGTTGGGTTTTTTAATATCTGCTCTGTTCAAGACAGGCTAGCTATTGCGGCATAAGTATATTACCCAGACGAGTTATGTGAATGCTTTGTTCCAAAACTTCAAAACACTCTTTGTTTTAACAAAAACACATCAAAACTTTTCACAGGAGGTCATCTTCAGACAGTAAAAGACCAAAAGCACAGATTAATCAGCCCTGTGTAACTTAAAATAATACAATTATTCAATTATTCTTTAATCAATTATTATTGATTTTGCTGTGTTGTTACAATAAACCCTGTGTTAGTTTGTCACCACTATATCATAAGCCTGTTATAAATGATTTACTCTGTGATTATTAGAGGTATTTCTGTATTTTATATTCACCCTAAACTATTTGCTATGATGGCTTTTATATTCAGTGCTTCTTTTATTAGCTAACATTTAGCTTAAGTTAATAGATGTAAGATTTACTTTGATTTTGAAAGTGTTTGTTATTGATATTGAATATTGAGAGGAGGTTGACTTTTCTCTCTGGGCTGTGAGGTTTGTTTTAGTGCCCTATAACACACACCTGATACCCTGTTACCCCAATACCACACACAGACACAACGCACCGCTACACACATCTTTCACAACCTCTCATGTGACTTTATGTATTTAATTCTTATTTTACAAACTTTTAAATGAACCAAGTGTTAGTGTTACAGATGTGTCTGTGTTACTGTTACACAAGTTACACATCTCTCTATCCACAGAAGCTTTGCCGATTTGGATTCTGTCCACGGAAAGTGTCGTCCATATTTCTCCCTGATCCTCTTACCCACAGGGGTCTCGACTCCCACCCCAAACACTATTCATTTCATCTTGTGTCCTCCTGAACCTCCACACAGAGCTCAGTTACCCCTGCTGGATTTATTGATCCCACGATTGTTTTGGCACGCGTCATTTGATTTTCATCCATTTTATAATATATATTATTTTTTTGTTATCATCAACTAATTTCGCCTGTTAGCAGCAGAGGTGTTGGCCTGCCAGTATGGCACTGAATGGTTCACAGTCGGATGTAAAGGGTTCGCTGAACGGAAATTTGGATTTGTATCACACCTGGTTTGGTCCTTCGCCCCCACGTCCTCCTCTTAAAAATTACCTGCTTTTAACCATCCTCACCTGCTTCTGTCCCGCTTATCCCATCAATATTCTGGCTCTGGTCTTCGCTGTAATGGTAAGTCAATAGACCTGAAGTGTGTGCATGCGTGTGTGTACTTTACTAAAACACTTTGTGATTTTATCTGCCATTTAAAGTGAATATTTGAGGGATTGTCAACAGTGCTGTTAGATGAGGCAAATATCAGCAATACTATTGCTCATATTGTAGAAGGTTCAGTAAAAACATTTCATTACCCCATGATTGATCCTCAAGCCATTGAAGATGCGTGTGACTATCATCTTTCAGATGGACACATCCGAGTTATTTTAGTAAATGTTCTGGCTCTTCTAAGCTTTATAACTATAGAAAACAGGGTCCACAACTTTCACACCCAAAAAAATGGGCATTCATCCTTACACGACTTCAGAGCCTTCCGATGTGATTTTGTAAGAAACATTATCCATATTTCATAATCTATTACTATAATAACTACACTGCTAAAAATGCAGCATTTTGGTCAAATCAAGATATATTTTTACTTCATGCTGCATTATTTTACACTGTAGCTTCTGATAGCTACCAATGTGCAGTCATCAGAGAGTTTCGGCGTAGGACGCATGGTACGCTACGTAGTGACAAACATGGAGGGACCAAAACAATGTCAGTCACGAACAAGAAGTCTACACCAACGATTGAAGATTGAGGAGGATCAAGAGCATTTTGAGTTATCAATATCTGTTGCTAAAACACAACACACGGTTATGCTTCATACGATACACATAATTCAGCGTATTAACTCTTTCCCCTCCATTGATGAGTGATCTCATCAATTAGAAGAAACACTTTACGGCAATCTGTATTTCTGCTATTATCCATCAGGTGTCGCTCTTACCCAACTTATAAAACACTGAATCTTCCACTGATCCACAAACAGTAAAAACTCTGTGTATCTTTTAATCATCGCTCTGAATCTGATCTCTAACAAAAGTCCTTCACAAAAATGCAATTATCTCAGCTTTTTGCTCAAAATTGGTTATTTTTGAAGAAACCTACCCATATTTGAGAGGTGATAAAAAGACAACAAATGAAGATAAGATGAATGCTTTTTTGTTTGAAAGCAGAGGGTCTGTTCTTTCCTTTGATATATTGTATGTTGATATAATTAAAGAAAAACATTTTCTGAAAGGAATCACCCTTCACATTTCATATTATTATGTTTCATCACCTCAAGATCGCTTTGCATTTAGAGAAAGATCATTTTATCACTGCATGATGTTACTACAAAAAGTTATAATATCAACATCAGAATATATTCAAACTGTAGTTGAATTGAAATTAATTGGAATGCACAACCAAAAAACGAGATTTCTGAACAATTAAAAAAACGATGGTTATCTCGTTTTGCAACGAAACTCTTCATTGATAGGAGTGTTTAGATTAGGCTACATCGTCATAGTGTTTACACATTTGGTGACAGCAGGTGTTTGTTTCTTTATATAAAGTCATGTGTGTTTTCTCTTTAGTCTAAAAACAGTTATGAGCAGGAAGATTACGAAGGCTCAAGACGTTTAGGAAAAGTGGCTCTGTATGTGTCCATCGCCTCCATTATCATTGGCATTATCATCATCGCCATTTTCTTCACTGTGCACTTCACCACGGTAACATCCTCTTTACTCTTTACCATATATACACTGGAAACATTTCTCTGCTACCTTACATTTTTTTGTAACTCAGATTTACAATTCATTTCAACTTACTATTAGAGTTGAGTTGTTTTAACTTATAAAATATATTTGAATAAAGTCGACTTCATTTTTTAAGTTTTAGCATCTCATCTTTTGTCAAGATAAAAAAATAGTAAGTTGACATGACTTTTAAATCTGAGTTGATTCAACAAAAAAAGCAAATCATTTTTACAGTGTAGACAAAAAATCAATAATAAACCTTAATATTACAAAATCAATGAAAAACTTATTGTATGATTCTGTCATGTAAACTCTCTCATACAACACGTGTGTTCTGTTTGTTAAGAAAGCGATTTAGGAGGATGATATTGTTGTCCTGAGCGGTCTCCTGAGCACAAGATGTCCACATGGTCGTTTCTCTAATGAACTGCTTAAAGATTTTAGACCTAAAGACCTTCAGGATCTCCATCTCGACATGAGAAGAACCACAGAGAAAGGCTGAGGGCGGGGCTTCATCCCATGATGTCATCTCTTCTGACTATCGCATTTTGTTTTCAAGACAAAGAAGATAGCTTTCGTAATATAGTAAATGTTGAAACAGTCAAGAAAAACAATGAGAAAATTGAATCATATGTAACTCGTCATGCAGGTTAACACCATTCAACATATGCACTTTAAATCAGTAAATATGATCTAATGTTTTTAAATGGTTAGATGTGTTTAGGGTCATACTCAATATGTAAATATTAAAACATTATATTATAATGTTTTATTATGATAAAATTGGTGCTTGGGCTTTTGTGAAATTCTACACTAAATCAAAGAAGGTCTTACTTTTTATAATGATGTCAAACACACAGATTTCTGGGCTTTGTATGTATTTAAATAAAAAAATGTTCTTTGTTCGTCTTTTGCATATATATATACTAAAATATACTGAAAAATATCTTCAATAATATCTGTAAGATGTGTACAGATATCTAATAATAAGTTCAATTAAAAAAATATACTACAATAACATGGGAAACTTTTATAAATAAAAACAAAAATGACTTTTTATAAACGTTTGTTTTCTACTTTATTCGTGAGTGCTGATGTATTTGGATATGTACCGTTTCTATATATAGCATTGAATCTTGAGGTTCTGTAAGTCTGGCATGTTCTGCTCAGCACGATCACATGCCGCTGTGTCAGCACTGTCTCTATACTGACAAACATGAGCAGATTTACACGTACCACACTAATCTACATCTCTGTACAAGAGTTAAATAAACTAAACTGAGATCTGTGCAGATGACACTTCAGAAAGAACTGACTGACATATAAATACATCAACTTAACATAATAATCAAGATCATTAGAATAATCTAATTAATGGAGGTGCCCAAACCATAATATATGAAAAGACAAATCTACAACATGAAAGGTTGACCCACTCACTGTTCCTTTGATATGGATTGTTGATGTTTGTTGTTTTTGAGAAGTTATATGTGCTGTTCATTAGTTATATGAGAAGTTCAGTATGGAAGCTGAAGCTCAGGTTAGGAACACCGCCTGCGTGGGAAAACACGTGATGTTCTTGATACTCTGGATAAGACTAACAGTTAACCAGCACTTACTTGTTTACAAAGCATTTATACAAAGAATTGATTCAAATTTTAAAAAATGAACATGAAAGTTTTCAAAATATTAAATAGTTGCTCATATTTTGCATAAAAAACATGAACCTATTTTAAGATGTGTTTTGGATATTTTGCTATGCAGAGATTGTGAAAGAAATTTCACAGCAATAAAACACAGTCCACACAAATACTTGGAACCAGTGTCAAATAAAACAAAATAATGTAAAAAAATTCTGTCTAATTACAATCATTTTATGTATCATTTTCTGAATCTGCTTAAAAATGAATCTTTTTTTCCACTTCCTCAGTTTAAAGCTGAGAGTAATGATCCAATTTCAAACTATTATTCCTGCATATCTCTTAACAGAACTGAAATGATATAAGTCTATGTTGTTATTTAACAGATTCAACTCTCATACAGTAAAACATTGTGTTGATGGTTGCATCATGCATATCAGGTTTGTTAAAAGCCCTTTTAACCAGCTGACTCTTGTTGACTAAATCTTTTGTATTGACCTCTGGTCTGAGATATTTTAGATATATAAATTAGATAAAAGGTCAACATTTACAAGCTGATATCAGTGAGCAGTTCTTAATATGCCAACAATCTTCTCAACATGGCACTATTGACGTAATGATGGAGGAATATAATCTGAGGGTCAGATAGCACATTGTAAACAAAACTGATTTTTCATTTTCATTCATCAGTCATATGGAAATGAACAACAGACCCCTGACCAGTAAGGGTGAAGAATACAGCAATGGTTTTATTTCCCTCTGGTGGTGAGAAACTCAAACAGCCACCCAATGACGTCACATCATTCATAATAATACATTCACACCATCCTTAAATTGTTAAGACATATCATTAAAAATATAAATCAGTAATTTAACAGCGTGGATATATATATATATATATATATATATATATATATATATATATATATATATATATATATATATATATATATATATATATATATATATATATATATATATATATATATATATATATATATATATATATATACAGAGTAATATAGAGACTTTGATAGCCATCATCAGTGGTACTGTAAAGTGTGTATATGTGATTCTGGAGTGATTACTGTACACTTGACTAGTTAAAGTTTATTTGAGGTCACCCATGCTGGAAAAAAACATTTGTGAGGTGTTGTGAAACTCACCAAAGAAAACCACTTCTTAGAAATAATGTTATATGTACCAATATAAATTCAACAACAACAGTCAGTTTCTGGTCGAGTAGAAAAAACACTTCAATATTATATCCCAATATTATATTATACGGCAAAAAATAAATTTTCAAGAAAAAATGCCAAAAATATATGAAATATATTTGAAACATATTTATAAAAATGTAATGTTCACAAATAGATTTGTTGGCAATTTTTTTTGTATATTTTGAAATATATTTTAAAGCATTTATATTCATGTTGCATTGAAAGAAAAACTTTCTATTTTACAAAGCTGTAAACATAAAAGGTTTGAAAGATTAAAATTAAATATATTTTCTACTGCAAAAATAGAGTTATAATTTTTTATTTATTACATACGTATGCATTTTAAACTTATATATTTTGCCGTTTTTTAATATATGCAGGTTAAAACTAGATATATATATTTTCAAATTCAAAAATATATTTAATTAAGCTTTACTTTTTACAAAATGTACTTAGCATATATTTAAAACACATTTATGCCCAGAGAAATCAACAAAGAAAAAACCATTTTTGCCAAGTCAAGAAAGTCAACGAATGGGCGGGGTTTAGTGCCCGGATGTTTGACCATTTCCTGATCTGACTAAACAAAAATTATTTTCATTCTTCACAAAATATTTTTATTTTTTAAAGTTAATTCTGGAGACTAAGGTCAACATCAGCAGGCTCGTATTGTTACTTTACTCAGTACTGAGGTCCTTGAAAGACAAAACATTTTCGTTTAATTACATTACATGTTTAATGTCTATAGTCACTGGAATCAATGACGTATTATTTACTTGCAGTATTCTACTTTGATCTACAAATGTCAACAACAAAGTAAATATATGTGCAACTAATGGGAAATACGCCGTTATGAGCCACAGAGCGCCACCTACAGGAATAAAATATCATTACTGATGAGTGTCTCACACATGCACGCGCACGCACGCACGCACGCACGCACGCGCCCACACTCATAAACAGTAGCGTTAACAGAAAGCTGAAGTTCATCTCTCTCATCATGTCTGGATCTTTAGATGAAACTCTGCACGGTAAGAAAAGGAAATCTTTACACATCACCAGAGATTTAGCAACATGATATATTCATTATGAGAAATATACTTTAATTATAGATATCAAAATAAAAATATATAACAAATATTTGCAGTGTATTTCTATAGGTCTGATAATATTTGTGCGGTTGTTTTTTCTGTATTATAATGTAAATAAATTCAGGTGTTGTGTATCTCTGTGAAGAGGCTTTACAGCTTATAGTGACATCAGAGGATTTAAGGGTCCACATATACACAACATACAGAAAACAAAACTGTTCACTGTCTGTGCTCTTTATAATCACAAGACTAAACACATTTCATGAACTTTCACACACAACACAGATAGCTACACACTCATGTCATGACAAACACCATATCTGTTGTTATGTCATACATCCACATGGTGTCAAATCCGACTGGGACATTGGCACAAAACCTTCCTCCTACAGTCACATCTCGCACAAACCCCCATATGGATAGATAGATAGATAGATAGATATTATAGTATAGAGTTTATAGATATATTAGATATTTCCTAATTAAACTAAGGCCTAGTCCTTGTTTAAGCTAATCCCTGTTTGGTAAACCACCCCATAAAAACATGAATGAACATGAAAATCCTGTAAATCATGAAGAACCTCTTGAAAAGTTGATCCATGATTGATCAGATGAATGTCACGTAACCTCATGTTACTCCAGGGTGACAGAGTCTGCAACTTATCATTCAGACGTAACATTAAAGTCATGGAAGATGAATTGATCTACAGCAGCCAATAGAATTCATGATGCCCTTGACAAAAGTGTCGGCCACAGGGCTCGAGAGAACATTTTACCTCCTGACCCTGGATTGACCCAGACAGAGAGCCGTATATAAAATATTTATTTTAATCTTCTCAAATAGCCTCCAGTCAGCATGAATCATGTTAAATATGCATCATTTCAGGCTCATGGGTGGAGCTGGAGGCGGGTCAGAGAGGAGGACCACCAGCATCAGCATCGCTCCTGCAGGGGGAACTAGAGAGGATTCTTCTGGAAGCTCAGTACGACTGTGAGAGAGGTCACAATGAAAGGTTTGTGTTTGTTTGTAGAGGCATGTGGATTTGTGTCTTTATGTGTTTACTCGTGTGTCATTGTGCTGGCAAATTTACGGTAATAATCAAAGACATTTATTTATTTATTTAAATATATATCATATAAAATTTATAAAAATATAAATAAATATATTTACACAGGTAAATGTGTCTTAAAGGTGCAGTGTGTAATTTTTTAGAAGGATCTCTTGACAGAAATGCAAAATAATATACAAAACTATATGATCAGTGGTGTATAAAGACCTTCATAATGACCCGTTATGTTTTCATTACCTTATAATAAAATGTTTTTATCTATATACACAGAGTTGCCATTTTGTGTCGCCATGTTTCTACAGAAGCCTTTAAAGGACAAACTTTTTTACTAAGTTGTCTCAGACGATAACATGTTTTTCCGGTGGTGGCTACCGTAGCTTCTCTATGTGTTTCAAAAGCGAGGGGTGAGCAGTGGATTAAGCCGTTGGTTGCAATTCACAACCTCACCACTAGAAGCTGCTAAAATGTACACACTGCACCTTTAAATACATACTAATAACACACAGTGCACACACACATATATATATTATGCAAACATAAACTTTTATTTTGTATACGATTAATCGTGATTAATTTTTTACAGCCCTTTTTATCTAGTTTGGATTACTTGTCTTTAACCAAACAAAAACTCAAAATGATTGAGATCAGATGTATATTGAGACTGCTGTTGTTTTCAGTCCTCCTCAGGTTGGGGTCCTACACACATCTGGATCTCCTAAAGCAGTCAGTGAGGGCGGCAGCAGTAGCACAGATTGTGTTACTATACAGGTAATAAACACAAACAACACATTCTAACAAATGTTACAGTCAACTGAATATTTATAATGGTTTATTTAGATAATTGTAATTCTTTATTTATTTTATTTAGATGATTATTTTGTGATAGGTTAAATGATGGCAATGACACAAATCGCAAACTCTCTCAACATTGAAAGTATCTCTCTTTCATGTATTTGTTTGGCCTGTAATCACAACAGTCAGATGAGAGCGACAGAAGAGTGAGTGCTGAATGGGTTTGGGATTGGTCCAGTCGACCTGAGAATCTTCCACCAAAGTAAGACCTTTAATTCATTTCTTATTATAACCCTGAACAGAAGTCTGATTCTTGTGTAACCTTTTCATATCAAGAGATGAAGATTTAATATCTGTTTATAAGATCTGATGACATTAGTGCACTTGTTAGGTGTCTTTTAGATCTCATATTTCTATATAGACGATAAACAGAATGGAATATTTGTATATCTATATCATTTTTGTGTAAAGCACTATAGAAATAAATTGAACGATGTCAGCTGACAGATTGTATTTGGAGCGTCTCTGTTTGGCCTCTGTTAACCCTGCACAGCTCATAATGAATCATCACATAAAAGGAGCTTGTGAGTCACAGTCGCCCCCTTTCCTCCTGTTCTGAGGGGCAGCGACTGCCTTTATCTGGGTATCAGGGGAGGCGTTTGTTTCTTCACATATATCAATACATGGACTCTATTCTAACAGTGAATGTCCCTAATGCAGCTCTGGAGAAATGATTTCCTCTTTCTGTAGATTATATTGCTAAAAACCTCTCTCTCTCTCTTCAGGGAGTTTGTGTTTCATCACCCAAAGCAGTCCAGTTCTCTGAGTGTGAGGAAGACTGAGGTGATGAAGAGGGGCTTGTTTTCCTCAGATGTGCTCCTCATCCTCCTCCCCTCTCTGTTTGCCTCTCATGCACTGACTCTGGGTCTGGGGTGAGCGCGCTTCAATCTTCTCTAATCTTCATTTCCTATTTGAATGTAAAGCTAAATTGAATGTTTATGTAATGCTATTTAAACATCTGAGAAGCAACCTTTTAATCTCCTCTGTCTGTGAGAAACAATCAAATTACCAACGATAGAAAATAATATATATAAAGATATAATATGTCTAATGAATCAACAGACTCTCTGCTTTTTTTCTTTTTATCACCTTTTAAATATGGTTAGGTTTCTTAAAAAATAAAAAAGGAACAAAAGGCTGAAATAATTGCATTTTTGTGAAGGACTTTTGATAGGGATCAGATTCAGAGCGATCATCAGAACATACACAGAGTTTGAACTGTTTGCTCTTAGGGAATATTTCTGGGTTTTACAAGTTGGTTTAAGAGCGTCACCTGATGGATAATAGCGGAAATACGGATTGCCAGAAAAACTTGTCATCGGTAGGGAAGCGTTTTCTCTTAATTGACAGTGGCAGGGAAAGAGTTAAAGGGGACATTTCACAAAACTTTTTAAGATGTCAAATAAATCTTTGGTAACCCCAGAATACATATGTGAATACCCCACAGATCATTTATTGTAAGATGTTAAAATTGCCACTTGTGTGAGCAAAAATGTGTTGTTTCAGGGTGTGTCCGTTAAAATGCAAATGAGCTGATCTCTACACTAAATGGCAGTGCTGTGGTTGGATAGTGCAGATTAAGGGGCGGTATTATTATAATAAGATCCCCTTCTGACATCACAAGGGCAGCCAAATTTCAATTAGCTATTTTTTCCACATGCTTGCAGAGAATGATTTACCAAAAACCTTTAAACATGACATCAAAACGAAGGCAATTATTCATGCATACAGAAATAACAGCTAGTTGTGTGTCATTGGTCAAATCAATTCATTTTCTAAATAAAACCCCAAAACATTAGATTTGTTTGGATACTTGAAATGTCCTACAGAGTAAAACAAATTGAATTTACTGTGTCCTTCGGTTTCATAACAGGCACTTAAGTTACATGAGAAGAAAATACAGTATATTCTTCAATTCCATAAAAGCATAATAGAAGACAAAGACAGATTATATCTCTCATCTCTTTGCTTTTTCAGAATATACATAGGAAAACGTCTGGCATCCTCCTCCGCCAGCACACTGTGACATGTGACCTACAGCAGCTCTCTGATTGGCTGAGACCTCTGCCTCTAGCACTGTAGCTCAATCTGTTCTCTACACATGATGGAGCAAAATAAGAGAGAGAGAGCGAACAGTCCCTTTAGCCCCGTCTGTCTCTCCTACAGCAATACCATATATTCTTTGTGTGTCTCCATAGACTTATTTGCCCATCTGAATGTTGTTGTATTAATTTGCATTTATTGTCAGATTGCATATAGGAATGTGTCCAACCAATACACTTAAATTACTAGAAAAACAGTAGAGATGAAGAGAGAAAGACGTGAGTGAATCAGTGTTTGGTAGCAGAAGTCATTTAGTTTCAGTGAGGATTGATGGAAACATCTGCAACAGCTTGTTATGTTATGCAAATGAGCAGTGACACAGTGTGGTGAACATTGCATTACAGCACATATGTGATTTGTGTTGTGTAGGCAATATGAAGATGTTTATATTACTGCGAGTGAATTTTATGTTGATGCCTGAATGCTGGGGCAGAAAAATGCACAAGGAAGTGTCAAAATTGAGTTGGATTTTTATTGATTATCATCCTATTAATAAACTAGTTTAATGCATGTTTAATGCATGCTGCTGTAAGTTATACTCAAATGCTTTCTTATACAGAAGACCAATTTTATTAAGTAAATGCCCTAAATGACCAACAACAGTGCAAACAAAACAAAGACAATCAGTTTTGGGGGACCATTTTTAAGTCACATTGAATGAAAGATGTATGTTCTGTTTAATGTTTATTGACATTTATGTCCTGTAAGTCAGTTCATGTAGCAAATTTTTTTTTAAAGGTGCAGTGTGTAAATTTTTTCAGCATCTAGTGGTGAGGTTGCGAATTGCAACAAACGGCTGAGTCCACTGCTCACCCCTCGCTTTTGAAACACATAGAGAAGCTAGGATAGCCGCCACCGGACAAACATGTCATTGTTGGAGTCAACTTAGTAAAAAAATTTGTCCGTTAAGGGTTAGAAACATGGCGGCACAAAATGGCGACTTTCACGTAAGGGGACCCTCTGTGTATAGATAAATAGGTCTCGTTCTAAGGTAATAAACACATAACGGTTCATTATGAAAAGTCTTTACACACCCCTGATAATATAGTTTTGTATATTATTTTGAATTTCTGTCAAGAGATCCTTCTAAAAATGACACACTGCACCTTTAAATGACTCCTAAAAACATATCTGTTAAAGCAACACCAAAGAGGTTTTTTTTACCTTAAAATAACGCTTCCAAAAAAGTTTCAGTCGTTCATCCACTCGAAACAGGGTGAACAGCACTTTCACATTTGCTTTGCAGCCCTCTATCAGCCAAAACCGCACTAAAGAAGTTTCCAACCGTCGGGTCGCGGTCCTGTAGTTCGAGTGAAAACTTCAAAAACTTGCTTTACGGCAGACCTACAATCCAATCAGAGCCAGCTATGCCTCAGTATTTATGACAGTGGGTAATGGACAATTACACTTCTAACCTGTAGGGGGAGCAAAGAGCAAAAACTCTTTAGTGTTGCTTTAAACTTATTTACTGATCCATTCTATTCATAATCAGCAGTGGCGGCCGGTGACTTCTTTTTCGAGGACGCACGATGCGAAGCTTGTCACAACATTTATTTAGGCCGTCATGTGTGTGGCTTGTCATGTCAAAATATGTGTTTGGTGCATCATGTGAACCATCATGTGCATCGGGCATCTTGTCAAAATAAGTATCTGAAAGGGTTTATGATAAAAGATGTTAACTTGACGCAACCAACACATATTTTGGAATGACGAGCAACACTACAAACACATATGTTGAATTTGCGCCCCTTGGATGAGAAGTCACTGGCCGCCACTGATGATTAGTATAAGGTTTTTGTTGTGATCGAATGTACATACGGTAACCTGAAACAAAATGTAAACACCATGGTAAATTAAGATGGTAATTAGTTGTCAAAATATCAAGGTATTACCATTTGGCACAACCCAAGGTCCAAGCCACAGATAGGAATGAGGTCAATTAGAGGTGTTATGAAAAGGTGGGACGGTCTCTTTCCACGGCTCGGGAACAAGGGAAGGATGTTACTGGCATATTTGTAAATGCGCATACCTTGAATTTTGTCAATCCGGAGGTCGCATGTGCAAGCTGCATACATCATCAAGCCTGGTTTATTTAAGTTAATTGAGCATTACATTCGCAAGTCATTAGCATATCACATCAATTTATGATTAACTAAGAATAATAGTCAACTTTATCTTTGTTGATATTCTGAAATAAGACGTCTTGATGACGTATGCAGCCTAGAAATGCGACCTCCGGAGGCTGCATCCTTCGCATTGAGAAACGGCCATAGTTAGACAAGATTGGTAGCTGTCATCAGAGAGGAAAGCAAGCGGGACTGAACATTCAAGCATTTGAAGTTATGGGGTTGGATGAGATGGACAAGTAAATGATGACAGAAGAATAAAGCCTTGAAGGCATTGATCACAGCCTCAGTAGTATGCGACGATCGACACCATTGGCTGCTCAGTTAGGAAAGTCAAGTCAGCATTCACAACCCATATAGGGATGATCACTGTTTAATACAAACACCCTCTTTATGTTCATGTAAAAACATGAAAAATCCAGCTAAGACCAGCATAAGCTGATTTTGCTGGTGTAGTAAGCTGGTCTAGCTGTGTTTTGGTCACTTTTTATGGTCAGTTTGGAAGACCAGCTGACCCACCAGCTTTGCCAGACTGGGAGGGCCAGCTAACCAGCTACTGCCACCTTAAACCAGCTAAAACCAGCTACCAGCTTATGCTGATCTCAGCTGGATTTTTCAGTAGGGAATGTAATTCCGTGAATATTCACCAGATGTCAGCGAAGCTTCAATGAGCACAGAAATCATGCACCCGTTTGAAGAGAGGCTCGTGTCACTTTTCTGATCGATCAGATCTGCACGTGCAAAGAGAAAATGGGCACGTGAGCAATGATAACACCTAGACCAGATGACAGTCACTCACCTTAGCAACCGCATAGCAACACCCTGGATGTGAGATTTGTGTCACATTTATGTAAGCAGTTTTAATTCTTAACGTAAATATCTGTTAATGATGATCATATTATAAAACAAGATTTTAATACATTTTAGCATTTATGTAAGAATTTTTCCCTGCATCTTTATTTTCTTTAACCCTTTGAGGTACTTTGTGATGGAAGTTAAGTGCGGTTATAATGAAGACAAAGTGGCTGAAGTTTCTGTTGTCATTTTAGAGATTTAGATAAAGAGGGAGGATAAACAGCAGTGGCGTATTATTGATCAGGCCTGTTGTTCAGGAAATTGATTGTTCTGAATAAAAAGCTCTGCAGATGACAGATGAAGCCTGGAAGCTCTTGGCATCTCTCTGCCTTCACATCCAATAACTTCATACAAACACAACAGATCTGTTGCTCACCAAAGCAGAAATAATCCTGTTGTGTTGTTTTCATTTTAGAAACACACACACACATCTTATTGAGCATAAAAATCAGGCTTGCTAATGTATTTTTGTGCATTCTGACACTATTTGATTACATTACAGTTTATAGTGGTTTCATCAATTAATTCCAAACATAAAAAAGCAAAACAAGCCTGATCTGCTTGGGGAGTTTAATGCTATTACATGACTTATTGTAATCCTCATGCTAAACAAATGCAAAGTGTCAAAAAAGCAGTTGAGCTCATGATGAAGTATTTCTTGGCCAAACTCTCACCTCCTTTTTCATACAAGTTTTGGAAAGTTTTTTCGAACATGAGTACCCGTTACGTATCAATGACCTCATATTCCTTTTATGGGCACTTCCCCCAAATGTCAATCAGAGTGAGGACGCTCATTAGCATTGTTCCTTTGTTCCTTTCGACAGCTTTGTTTTTTAACAAAACTCAACAATAGCACAAAAGAAGAAGAAGAAGTGTGTTTTTGGATGTAAGGAGAAGAAAGCCTTGTTCAGCTTTCCAAGTAAGCCAGTTTGTTTATAGTTTGTTTATCTGGGGTAGCAGCAGAGTTTTATGTGTGTGTTTGTTTAACGCTGAATTTTGTTGAAATGGGGCGTTCCCAACCGGGTCATGAGTCACAGGCGGTAAGTAAAACTGTGTCACGGAGTGACTTTTGAATGGCGGAAGTGGTGGAAATTAGTTCCGCCCGGACAACTGTCCATGAAACACCAGTCACTTCTGGTAACTCCGGGCAACCCAAATTTGGGTTTTATTGGCGACAGGTGTGCAGATGAGTGTGGCGATCGGTGATTGGGCGATTCAAGGAAGAGAAGGCATATAAATAAGGCGTCAGAAGAACAGGAAGAGCAAGTTTATTCCAGCAGATGCTGCGGGTGAGATGGAGCGGTTGAGGTGATTGGAGAGACGTATGTATTGTGGATATTGTGGACTGTCTGGGCGAAGTGAAACTGAGGACTGGGCGTGAACATACACAGAGCTGATTATCAAAACTATCTTCACTGAAGTGTTGCGTTGACATGTGTTACTTACTTGGAAAAGATCGTAAACATTCAAGAGTCACCGGAAATACAGTGAAAGGAGATAGGAACAAGGAGTGTTGTACTGTCGGGTGTGTCTACATCAGATATCTGGAAAGAAGAGGAGAAGATCTAGTATCAACAGAACTGTGAGTGCGCTGAATTGTCGTTGTGTCAGTGTTTACCTCGCAAGTGTTAAATATCAGTGTGCTTCTTGTGAGTTGTGATCAGTGTGTAAGCGGCCCCACCGTGGAAAGGATTGGTGGGCGAGCCGGAACCAGCTAAAGAAAGGAGGGAGTATGTTGCATTGTCATGGCTGTGATGCTTTCATCTAGCCATCCGCTGCATAAGTTACTTCAATTATTCAGGACGAATCCCCGGTACAACATGGTGTGCTGACCCTAATTCACTGTGAGAGTGTGGAGTGCAGTGGGTGAGTCTTTTTCTTTGACTTGTGTACACCTGAAAATTGCAGTTTTATGTTGTGTCCATGTTGTCAGCAATCACTCCCTAGGCCAGGAAGGAAACCCTGTACTAGAGAACGTGTACTGGTGTTGGTGGAAGACCACTTTTTCTATACACGCCCGCTTGTGACTCCTGATCCCTTTTCCCCACCTGGTGGTGGCGAGGCAACGGCAACAAGGAGGGAAGTATTAGCTGCTGCATGGAAAACTAGCTGTGTCGTCTCTGTGTATGATTACCTGAGTGCCTTTTCTGAGAAGTCTGTCCTGGCAAGGAAGGCTACAAGTATCGTGGCAAATACGTCTTCTCCAGTCCCCCAAGCTTTGAAGGGCTAAAGCCTGCCGTCCATCTCTCTAAGGGTCTGTAAGTTGTACCCATTTCCAGCCATACGTTTTGTGGAACCTCCTGTACGCCTAAAGCTAAGAGCCAGTGCATTGTCCCCGTATACTCACCTGTATCCCCAAGGTCAAGACCCAGTGTGCCTCTCTGTATCCTCACTTGTACGCCCAAAGCTAAGAGCCAGTGCATTGTCCCCGTATACTCACCTGTATGCCCAAGGTCAAGACCCAGTGTGCCTTTCTGTATACTCACCTGTACACCCAAAGTTAGGATTTAGTGTGCTGCCTGTGTATGCACCTGTATGCCCAAAGTCAAGGTCCAGTGTACCGCCCTGTGTACTTACCTGTACGCCTAAAGCCAAGAGCTAGTGTACCTCCCTGTATACTCACCTGTACGTCCAAAGTCAAGATCCAGTGTATTCGCTTTGCATACTCGCCGTACGACGAAAGTCAAGAATTCAAGCACCTACCTGTATACTTACCGGCACGCCATCATACTTGGCCCAGTTGCTCTTCATATACTTACCTGTGTACCCTCTAGGCGCCTCCAGTATTGAGCCCAGGAATACACCTGCATACCAGCCAGACATTCACGCCTCGAGTCAAGGGTCCTCCCCTATACGTCGTGGCCACCAGCCCAAGGTACTCACTCCATCTATCTATCAGTGTAACTCACGATCTTCATTTCTTCATTTCCAGGAAAAGGGAGTGTGGAAGGCTCCACTGGCAGTTCTCCTGAAAAACATCAACAAAGACAAAGTTGTGAATATTCTGTTTGAGGTCACGTGTGGGAATCAAAGAAGAGATCGGAAGGCCCACCTGTGAGTCCCTGTGACGGAGTCAGAAGTGACTCAGAACTGACGCTCTCCGGCCCTGAGAGCTTGATTTTAGATCCCCTTCCCTACTTACATTTTTAATTAATTTAAATAAGGATTGTTTTAATTTACTTACTCTCCTTGTGTGTCTGGTCATTGGGGCGTTCTTGGGACCTCCTCGAGGTGGAAACTAGGGAGGGGCGAGACTCACGACATTGGTGGTCCGCTCTGACCTGTGACAACTGCTTCTGTGTTTTTTTTGCAATATGTGTTGTAAGTGCACATAATGTAAATGACACAAACGTGTAGTGTTATCCAGAGATAGCGGGATGTTTTTTGTGTGTCTTCCTGCTGAATGCCTCTCTGTGCTTTTACAGAAACAATCACGAGCTGATCTGTCTGTATAAATCTGATAAAACTAAAGACTCTTCAGAGATATGAAGGATGTAATACTCCTCTATAGATACTCCAGATTAACATGAGATGAGCAGATACAGTGTGTGTTATGTGAACTTTGCCGTACAAACTTTTCTGCATTTCCATGTAATTCATTAAAGGAAGGCACTCCTCCATCTTTCATCGATGAAAGAACGACCTGATGTCATAAATACGACTTACCAGCCTGTTTATCTGATTCAAACTACCTGCGAGGACTTAAACGCACCATGACATCTGATGTGATGACTACAGGTTTGTAATGTTCATGACTTTTGTTTTATGTACAGTGTATTATGACAAAAGCTATCTGAAAATTGTTTTATGATGTGAATATATGAGCCTTACAGCTGACTAATCTGTCTTTATAGTGCGAGATGTCTAATGGTGTACTTTATAAAGCCTGCTGCATTTATTTAGAAATCATGTCTAGAAGAGGAGAAATCTGTGTGTGCGTATAACTTTTCTTTGTTTGTGGTGTCAGAACACATTACCTGTTTTCAAAGCATGTGTTCACACCTATAACCATCAGCAGGAGTGTGAAAGCACACGCACACATATAACAGTACTGAAAATAGGCTGAATGTCACATAACCTGCTGAAAACAACACAAAACTGAAGGAATAAGACATCCATTATCATCAGTATAACTGTAACATTACTCCCCGAATTCTCATTAAATTAATAATAATTTTAATTTTGGTTTAAAGTAGAAATTATTGATATATAATTGATATAACTGAATAATTGATATGGAAAACTGTATTTTTTTGGGGGAATATTTTGGTGTGTTTTTTTTTACAAATGATTTACCTTTGAGCTTCATTATTAAAAAAAAAATAATATGCCCTTATAATCTTTAATCAAAAAAATGCAAACTCCTCCCCTTTTCGAAAAATCTCTCTTTACTTCCGGTCATATGGTACGGCAGGTGGTCCAGGAGAAGATCACAGCCATCAGCAACATGACTCAACTTTAAACGATCCGATCAGTTCTCAGTTGATGAATTCAAGTCCAGCCCTTCCAATTTAAATTTTAGAAGCCGTTTCACTTGGATATACGTCAACATGGATGAAAACAAGACAATCGCTTCTTCTGTTTCATGGCGACTTTAAGACCCAAGCGTCCTCTATGACTGACAAACGTTAACATATCAGTGTGTGTGGTTGTACAGGAGCTATTGCACTATACAGTACTGCAGATGTGTGATGTCATAAGCCTATCATTTGCATTTTAATAGAGCGCTTTTGGACATTTTTTTAATAAAAGAATACCTCTCCTTTTTCTTCATTGGATAACTCCTCACAGGATAGCAAAGTGTCCATCGAATAAACCCTTCGTGATCTTGTCGGAAGTAGTAGGTCATCCGGGTACTTTTTGGACATACTACTCGCATCGCCTACTGCTTTTCAACTATGTAATACGAAAGTAAGCGGTTTCAGACACAGCCTTAGTTTTAATCAATGGGGCTTTGCATTGTAATTTAAGATTTGCAACATTAAATACCTTTATTTCAAAACTGCAAAAAAGATTTTTGGTTACTTTTAAAGCCACCACAGCCCTTTAATTGAAATAACCTTTGGTCTTTATGTGAAATGAAGTAGAAATGCAGGATCATGGATGTGTGGACCTGTTTATTCATCCATCATATTTAGAGTCCAGATGTGATCCATTGATACAGAGCTCAGAGACACACAGACACACACACACACACACACACACACACACACACACACACACACACACACACACACACACACACACACACACACACACACACACACACACACACACACACACACACACACACACACGCACACGCACAATGACACACAGATACACAGTGTTGTGAAATGATTGATTGATTGTTTGACCTCTATCTGTGTTTGGGATTCTTTTCTCCAGCAGAGGAAAAGCTTTCAGCGTGATTTATGAATGGAAATGAAAGATGCTTCTTTGACTGTAAACTATATCATTATCATCAGACCATTTAAGGAATTATTTTTACACTTCAGAATATTAAGATGCTTTGTTTTGAATAATATTTTATGTCAGCAATGTATGAAGTACTCATTGAATAAAAGTGAATATTTCACTGAGAGAATACTGAAGTCAAAGTTTAAAACTGATCAATTTGATGTAAATATACTTTATGATTAAAGGTACAAGTAAACAATCATACAGTTTATTGGATACATACTAGTGGTAGATTAGGCTACTAATCCTTTTAGGCCCAATTTCGCAGACAAGGCTTAGCTAAAGCCAGAAAGTTTAAGCAACTTTTATAAACATGCTTTAGAAAAAGATGTTACTTGTGTGTATTTTCAGACAAATCAATGGCACTGGCATAAGAGCACCTATGGTCTGATTCACTATTTTACATTTTCATTTGGTGTGTATTAGTAGCCTAGATGTTAATGATATGCAAAAGGTACAAATCCCAAAGTAAACGATGACGCAAGTTATGGAAAGTAATGTTTTATTTAAGCAATAAGGTACGAGAGGCTGTGCTGTATCGTGAATAAGTAACGGCTGAAGGGCGTTGTTAGGCACGACGCGAAGCGGAGTGCCTGCAACCCGTTCAGCCGTTACTTATTCACGATACAGCACTTGCCTCGAGTACCTTATTGCTTTTATAAAACGGTTACCACACAATATTAAAGTAAAAAAAAATATTAGTGCAACTTTCATGAAGTTAAATCAATAAAAGCATTTATAGATTTATAGATTTATAGATTTATAGATTTTTTCATGTCAGTTTTATCTGAAGTTGCTGATATCACAGAAATGGATTTTAAAAAGTAATGTCATTATGCATTTGACATAGGGATGAGCAAAACATTGAAATGCTGGGAGGAAGTAGAGCAATTTAAATTTAAGTTACAGTTCATAAAAAAATTAACATGACTTGAATGTTTTTGTCTATTTGAAGCTTGATAATGTCTGTCCTCATTTACTTCTATTGTATGTAAATGAAAAAACAAACATTCCTGAAAACATTTCTTTTGTGTTTCATTATAACATCATACAGAACAACATGAAGATGAGTAAATGTTAAGTAGATTTTTATTTTGAGCAGCCTACTCTTTAACTCTTTTACTCTTTAACCAGTTTAGTCATGTGCCCTCATCTGGTTAAAACAGGAATATTTCACATCTCCTCTTAGAAATGTACCACAGCATCTTCCCTCAAAGCCTTAAAGCCCTTCATTTACCCTTCATCTCCTCCACCTGCTCCTCTCATTCCTGCTCTCTCTCTCTCTCTCTCTCTCTCTCTCTCTTCTGTTCATGACCCCTCTCCTCCTCTTCTCTTCTTCTCCTCCTCATATTTAGCGTCTCTCTTATGTGTCTCATGTGGAGTTCTGGCACTCTGTCTTTTAATTAAATGGACACACACACACACACGCACACAGATGATGTACTTGGCTTTAAAATTACACTTCACCTAAGAATGAATGTTCTAATATTTTCTCACCGTCTTCATGTTCCTCTGTGCAAAGTTTAATTTTTGGTGGATCAGTATGAATTAGCCACTGCGAGTGTGCACACCAAGGCGTTTATGCCTGGGGCCGGCATATGTTTTTAATTGATTCCAATGGAAGTGCCACGCTTTTTAAAAACGCCAGCAGCTGGCAGTTCTGTCTGCGCTGAGCGCCAATGCTCAGCATTTTTTCCCGGCAAGTGCAAAATTTTTTCAGCTCATCAGGGGGGTCAAACACCGGATGGGCAGCTCAGGGCCGTTCTATAAAAATCTAACACATTGTTTTCTATGTGTATACACACACTGGCACCGACAGGTGGCGCCTGTCCGCGGCGCCCAGCAACGACTCAGGAAGGTGCTCTAATACCTGTCGCGTATTTCACATTGTTTAACATTAAATAACATCATATTTGTCCCAAATCATTAACGATGAACATTGGCTGCTAATGTATATTTAGCATTTTGAAGTAGACGCTATCTGACTAAGCTTGCACTATTTAATGTGGACTTCCGGTGTATGATACCTCCCAGTTATCCTAGGCGGCGCAGCGCGGCGTTGAGCTGCGCGTCCGGTGTGCGACCCCCTTTAATGTCACTTTACAGTCAGCCATCCAATCACAGCGGAGGAGGGGCGGAACAAATAGTACAACAACCAACCGGCACATCATACAACGATTGATAAACAGAACATAAGAATCATATCAACCAAAGCGCTCAGCTAAAGAAACGCTGACAAGCGCTCACAGTTGTCGTCTTCAATGTGACGTTCCAGACACATTTAGACTCTTTGGTGAACACGACCCCATAACAGTGATGTTTCAAAGAGTCTTTATGCTTCTGTATTTATTTATACAAAAGTTCACAGAGTATCAAAGTAAAAAAAATGCAGAAAACATCACGACGCAGGTTAGATGTCAGTTATATAAAACCCTGTTGGATCATCCGTGTCTCAAGAACAAAAGGTCAGTATCTTAAGCCATCATATCTGATTTGACCTCTGCAGAGGAGATTGATGTTTTGAGAGGTTTACTTACTTGAATTTGGGGCTTTTTGTCACTTTGTGATTGACAGATGTGGTTTGTATTGCCATTAAATATAAAGAAGTGAATAAAGGTTCTTCATAAATGTGATCCTCATAGAAAACAAAAGCACTGAAATGACATGAGGGTGAGTAAATAATGACAGGATTTTTCCATTTTATGTGAACTGTTCCTTTAAGCTGAAACAGAGGAGGAGGAGAGAGAGATGAATACAGAAGAGTCCAACCCTTGTGTTTATTCGCTGCTGTTGGCTCGACGTGTGCTCTTACTCTATTCACTCCCTCTCTCTTCTATTGGCTGTCTCCTCTCTCTCTCTCTCTCTCTCTCTCTCTCTCTCTCTCACACACACACACACACACACACACACACACACACACACACACACACACACACACAGCAGAGTTGACGTTCTTGAGCTGAGGTCGAGAGAGAGCGAGAGTGAAAGAGAGAGAGAGAGAGAGAGAGAGAGAGAGAGAGAGAGAGAGAGAGAGACATATGGAGAACACACAAACCGCAGCATTGATCACGGTCGAGTGACAGGATGAGAGTGACAGTGAATGAAGAGAAGCAGTGAAGGTGAGATGGACTGAAGATGCTGCTGGACGAGCTCGAGTGAATTTGTAAACGCAGACATTCATGCAGCTTTCTGAAGATGACAACAGAAGCTCATCTCATCTGAAACGCAACATCCTCACTGCAGACGCTCGCTCCAATCAGACTGGAAGTTTCTGGTGAGTAACTTTAAATGCTTTTTAAGGGTGGGTACAGAATTATTTGCACAGGTGCACAAATCCTCTAGTGTCCGAGTAAAAAGGTCTTTGTGTTTTATGTGGTGCTGGTGGTTTGGTGCTCTACATGCTTTCAGTGTCAGAGAAGAATGTTCAGTGATGCTGCTATGCTAAAATAATTAAAGTTGTTTCACAGCAAGTCTTTCTTGAAGTTCAGTGCATATGGAGTCTAATGTAAACTTTCATTCACTGACTTTGGGTGGGTGATATACTGTAGGATAATTAATGTGATATAAAATGGTTTAATAATTGTATATGTATTCTTAGACATATTTTTGTTCCAGTTTTTAGATAGCATGGGTCATAGTGGATATGTGCATTTATTTATTTGCTCTTGTCAGATAAAGAAAATTAAAGTAAGCAAGCTTCAGGATATCGCTCTGATCGCATTCTTTCTCTTATGTCGCATTTGTGAAAATAGCTGAAAAAGGCCTGTAGTTCTTGTGTTAGATCTAGTTTAAATCATAAGCTGACAATGACTTGGTATTGGTGTTGGACTGATCTCTGCTCTGTGTACTTCTAAAAACATCAGCACATGATCTTTAGATCACAATCTATAACAAAAATGTCAGTGTCTGTTTACATTTAGTACAACCCAGACTCACTCGCCTACATTTCTGAATAACCTAAAATACATATTTCAATAAAAAAGTCCACTAGAGGTGCTTTGTTGTGGGATTTTTAAACACAAATTAAAACCTGCTCATCTTTGTTAAATAGATTTTGTGCTGTTTGGTACTTATTTACAGTCATATGCGTGGCAAGCCTAAGCAACTTATGATGTCCTTGCGATTTCATTTTAATAAAAGACAGCCGATTAAAACACGGATGTATTTTGATCATTCATTACTGTCCTATTTGCTAGTCACCACTATTCTTCCTTTAAACAACAAGTTCTTGACATACCTTGGCCAAACACGTTCAATCCTTACGGTGCATTCACACGGGGCATCAGTGTTAACGCTTGAATGAAGTGTGGCCAACAGCCAATGTCTTGCATAAACATAATTGGCTGGCTCAGCACTAGGATATTTGCATAAGGCGATCTGATTGGCTGATGTACTCGTTGGCACTTTAAAAGTTAAGAAATATTCAACTTCTGCCGCGAGCAACTGCAGTGACGCAAAACCTATAGATCCACAATTCGGCAAGCATGACATCACCCAAACAAAGTAAACGAGAAGCGTTAACACTTACGTCCTGTGTGAATGCACCGTTACAGTAATGACATCAGACGTTTATCATCCATAGTCACACAAACTGAACTGAAGAATATATGCTAATAATGTTCAGTATCTGGCTTGTAATCTTAAATGAACACGCATCAAAACAAAGTAAAAACTAGCGCCTCTAGTGGACACTTCAACCTAAAGATGCAGTGACATGTACCAGAAATGTATTTGAGGTTATGCAGAAATGTATGGAGAGGTACATTATATATAGTGTATAGCTTAGTAAAAATCATCTACCATCTTTTCTGCTAACTGTAAATATCCATTGTAAGAACAATACAGTAGATTGTTAACTCAAGTTATGCGTGTGGTTATATATGCACTGCATTCATCTGACTGTAAATGCATCTCTCTGAACACACCTCCAACCAAACCCTTAACCTTCCACACCAATTCCCTCATCTTCATCTTTGTCTTTATCTCTTATTGCTGGGATTCCTCCGGTCTCATGTTGAACAGTGAGTTTTCCCTCTAGGGACTCGTCTGAAGAAGAGTCGATACTTTAGAGTTGATTATGGTCATTTTTCCTCACGCGAGTCTAAATGTGATTTCCCAGTAATTAGGCAGCTGGTGTGTGAGCGGGCGAGCTGGACTCAGGTCATTACTGTGTGAGACGGGTCCAGCAGGCGGAACCACGTAATTAAACAACGTGCCAAATGAAACATTTGGGTGAAGCCTGTTTTTATAATCCAACCAATCAAAACATTAAGGGCACGTACACAACCATTGACCCGAGGGATGGAGGTAACTCTGGTTAGCGCGGTCCAATTAGTTTAAAATGCTGTACCTGCACCTTTCCACCATTGTTTCTTCATTGTGACGGCCTTTAAGAGTAGACATGATTTTTTTTTGGAGAGCACTTAAAAGTGCAGGCTATTATCCAGCGGTTTATGTGATATTACATCACCAAATGAGATGCTTAAGTGCCTTTTGACATGGTATTGATTAGATTATGTGCCATATTTAGATTATGACCGAAAGAAACGCTCAGTAGATGATTCATATGCGTATCAAAAATCATTTTAAAAGCTGATTCACTAGAATACACAAGCGTTTATTATATTGTAATTAATACAGAATATTTGTAGATGATCGATCATCTTTCCTTACGCTTAAATATAGTGGATTTAATTAGTTGCATGTTATAAACATCTGTCTGGAGCATTTTCTCTTATAGCATTTTTTTTATTGATTTCAACCAGTTTATGGATATCGACCAGTAGATTATCACCGTTACAGGGTTAAAATGTTAATTTTGTCATTAATCATCGTTCCACACCCATAAGACCTAAACCGAGAGCTTTCTGAGCCCCCATAGACAGCAATGCAATACACAACTCAAAAGACACATACAATAAAGATATTGTTAAAATGTAACAAGACCAGTTCAATCTTTATTTCATGAAGTGACAAGAATACTTTTACATGTCTTTATGAAAGCAGCACATGTATGCATTAAACACCAGCGTTGTGTGTCAGCCATAGATAGATGCCTTATTTGAGCGCTCCATAGATTCAAGTCATTAGGGATTAGACTAGTCCTAGACTAAAATAAATGCAAGAGCTGCCCAAACTGAAAACAACTTGCACTGACGTATCTTAAAATACTTCAGTGCTCTTTGTTTTGCCTCAAAATGGCCTAGTCTTGGTTTAAGCTAATCCCTGTCCGGGAAACCACCCCAAAGAGTGTGAAAACTAAAGCCAACACTGTCTGATCAGTTGCAAAGTCATTGTTAAGCATATGAAGAACAAGGTATGTCTGATTTTCAGCTTCTTCCTAATAACTTCTCGAAATCTTCAAATCGATTTAGTGGATGTTTTATTTCTTGTGATTAAACCCTCGAGATCTCACACAATGAACAAGGCAGTAAGACAATATCACGCATCGGTAGTTTAACATCATGAGAAATGGGACAAATACTGATTCAACTAGGCAGTGTTTATGGATTATGTAACACACAGTGACACAGCGCATTAATACACAACAGATGAACTGCTTGACTGTTGTATTTCCTCATAAAGATTATTGCTTTAAACTCTCATTTGGCTACAGTAATTACATTGGGATTTATTAGGTTGTAGTTATGTGGTGTATGAAGTGAACTGAACAGGTGACTCTTCAGTGGGTTGCTTAGTTTGGGTGGTTCCTAAAACTACATGCTATAATATAGATTATATATATATATGTTTGAGTGGACACTTCTGGCCGTTTGTCTTCCTGTGATGTTACAGCTTAGGATAGTCACCGGTAGCTGCGTGCCCATTACAGATTTGCGCAAAACTTTAGCGTTATTTTCTACATGTCGACAAAAAACGATTGCAAAATGACGATGTTTCCATTAACCGATGATATGCAACTAATGTTGGTAGGTTAACTAATATCACATCTACAGCACACGGCATTATTATTTCAACTGAAGAGTAAGGGGCGATTCACATTTTGCGTCTTTTGTGCGCTCAAGTTAATTATTTCATGTAGGTGCGCGGTCTGCACCACATCAAGTTAAAAACATCTCAACTTTTCAGAATGCCGCAAGCGCACCGTATGTCATGTGTCAAGAACCAACCGACGGCCGCGTTTTCCACCTCATGCGAGCGTAAAAACTTTTTTGCGATATGGGAGTTGACGTGTTTTCATCGACAATGACAATTTGCGCAATTTAGCTAATGAAAATCTCTTCTCTTTTCTTGTCGATAAGCAATAAATTATATTTATATATTTAGCAGCCACTTTTATCCAAAGCGACTTATAGTGCATTTCAACCTATACCTATACAACCCATGACCTTTTGCGCTGCAAACGCAACTCTCTACCACTGAGCTCTACAGGAACACAATATCACAAAATGCTACTGCACACAGCTTTAAAACTACCCAAGTGACTCTTGGTCTCTTTCTGTACCGATCAGGTCTTTAATATGTTGTTTTCTCTCTGTAGTTTATTCTGCTGTGTAGGTGTTTCCTGGGATGTAGCTGATATAAATGACTCTCTCACACATCTCTCATTTTTGCAGTAGACAAACTATAAAATATGTCTGGGTTATCACCATCATACCTGTGGGATTCATAATGACCTTGCCTGACACGGTTTTAAACCTCACGCTTCACTGCAGCAGCATACTGTGAGTTTACTGTGAGGAGAATTGAAATGCATTTCAAATTAAAGAAATGTTCCTGATTCAAAACAACTCGCACTTCGTCGACAGCGTTTGTGCTTCGATACGTGAGAGAATACTAGAAAGGGGCGTGATGTAACTGCAAAAATCTGTTTACAAAACCTTTACTATTACTACCAATGTGATAAGAAAAATAAATGTACAACTTTTTTAAGTAAATGTGCCATGTTAATCATTATTTTTATTAGATATCATGATAATAACCCTACTGAAAAATCCAGCTAAGACCAGCATAAGCTGGTCCCCAGCTTGGTTTTAGCTGGTTTTGCTGGTGTAGGAAGCTGGTTTTGCTGGTGTAGCAAGCTGGTCTAGGTGTGTTTTGGTCACATTTTAAGCTGGTCTAGCTGGACTTAGCTGGTCATGCTGGAATACCAGCTGGCCCACCAGCATGACCAGCTTTGTTAGGCTGGGCGGACCAGCATAAATCACCTTAAACCAGCTAAAACCAGCTAAAACCAGCTACCAGCTTATGCTGGTTTTAGCTGGATTTTTCAGTAGGGAATGCTAAGGTTGAAATGTGGTATTAAGGCTTTCTGTAGTATTGATTATAGGGTTGCAAAATTCTGGGAATTTTGGAAACTTTCCATTGAAATTAGACAGGAATATATGGGTCAGATGTCGAGGAAGCTAATGTTTGTATGTAATGAAATTGTACAATTAATTCCCTTTAATTCCTTTTTCAATTTGGAATATTTCCAAAATTCCAGAACTTTGCAACCTTAATTGATAACAATAGGCAAAATGATGGTTTAATTATATATTTTTTGTAGCGAAAGCATGGTTATTTTGTAGGAACCATGATTTAAGTATAGTAATCACGTTTGTGGTTCATTGTCATAAGGGAGTCTTGCTGTACATTGTGAATAGATGTGACTTTCTGTAGTAATGGACAGCATGTTATGGATAATGTTGAGCTTAAGTTTCTTGTGTAAGTCATATCCCATCATTCTCTCTGCTGGGTGGCACATACATGACATCTGCTGTTCACGCTGGTAAGACTGATGATCTCAATGAAAGACGCTTCTAAAAATATTTTAATAATGGGATTCTTTAATGCCTCACGCTGGGTGACTGAATTTTTTTGTGTACTTTGTTCGCCACACTACTCTAAAATAATCCCGATGACAAGTAAAAGATGTGTGATCCTGCACCTTTTCACGTTTTCATATAAACCCCTAAACACAGCCTTCCTTTTTAATATGAGGAGAGTTTGTGTCTTATTTCATCTTAGTCTTCTTCTTTTCCAGTCTTTGTTATGTAAATGTCCTCTCACATATGAGCGTGAGTAGGTGTGTGTAAGAGTTTCTTTGTGCTCTTGACTCAGCGCTGGGTTTCTCTGCAAAATAATTTCTGCAGATAAAATAAGATTTCTATTGTAATGAGTGACTGCAGATGGGGTTAGGATTTCATATGTCATTTTTGAAATCGATCTAAATTCAGGGTTTTGTTCAGGCCTTATGTCTATAATTTGAATCGGCATGCGGTTTTAACTGTGATATTGCTCAGATGGCCAAAAAATTGGAGACATTTGCACAAAGTTTGCCCTAAGCACCAGGGTTCAAAAGTCTAATAAGGAATTAATCCGATTGGTGAATCACGTCTTATTTAACAGAACTTACTGGTATTTCAGATCTACTGCTGTGTTTGGGGACACATCTCAGTTTAAAATGAAAATTGCTCTTTAAGATATAATGGGGTGGTTTACCGGACAGAGCTTATCCTAGTCCCAGACTACAATGCATGTTTGAGCTGCCTTAAAGGTGCAGTGTGTAATTTTTATAAGAATCTTTTGACATTAATGCAAAATATTATACAAAACTATATGATCAAATTATTAAAAAAATGTGGTCGTACGAATGAATACGAATTTGCCATCTCGTAAAATACGTACCGATTGCCATGAAATAGCATTGGACGTATCTTAACAACTGCTGTTGTTTTGTCTCAAGATACACATCAGTATTGTTTTCAGTGCTGGGGAAAGTTACTTTTAAAAGTAATTACAATATTACATTACATTACAATATTAAGTTACTCCTAAAAAAACGAACTAATTGCGTAACTTAGTTACTTTTCATGGAAAGTAATCCTTACGTTGCTTTTAAGTTACTTTCCTTTTTTTACTTGGCTGAGGCTTGATCTCTTTTCAGATGTTTTTTATGACTGAGTTCTGCATTCAAAAATTGCAAATTACCCTCGCAAAAATATTAAACTCTGGCCAGCCATCTCAGTTTCTGACTCAAACTGTTGCCGCTCAGGTGCGCACACATAGAGTGTGTAATTCTACATGACTATGTTCAGTGTAATTTAAATTATTTATCGTATTAAACTGAAAAGTAACTTGCATTACTTTTTTTTTAAAGTAACTCAAATATTAATGCAGGGCTCAAAATTAACTTTTTTATTTGGTAGCACTGGTGCTTCCAACTTTAAAGAGTTAGGAGCACCAGCAAAAATGTAGGCGCCTCCATCCAAAAATTAAAAAGCACCACAACTACAATGTAAACGTTAATAGATTTATTGTATTAAAAATAAAACACCACCACCGGGCTTTACACGTCCTATGGCCAGCATTTAAAAGTATTTTTTTTGCTGCATAAATTCCTAAATTAATACCCAAATGCTGTTGAAATAGTATAGCAGCAATAATAATTTGACAATTACAGGTAACATGATTAAGATTACATAGAAAATCTAGCACACACGTAAAACACTGATTATAAAACGACTCGTTCTGGTTCTTCATTCTGATTGGTTGAAACGCGTTCTAAGCCGTGATAAAATACCCCGGTAAACCCACGGTTCAGACCGCATCACAAGTATCACTGCGCCACTGTTGCTGCGTACTGATTAATGAAAATAAACACCACAGTCTTTAATCATTTTTTAATTTTTCTACCTTTGCACAATTATGGCGATATCCAGATAAATGTCAATAAATAAAACATTTCGTCAATAAAGAGAAAACGTTCTCTGAGGTATTTTTTGTCTTATTGATATTTCCGCTATTATCCACTAGAGGGCAATCTTACACAACTTAAACACGGAGGCATTCACTCGACACAACAGCGTTGTGGTGGATTTAGCGTGACGTGTGTTTTGATCAGGTTCTGAATCTGATCTCTAAGTTCCTCACAAAAATGGAATTATCTCCGCATTTAGCTGAAAATTTGAGAGGTGATAACTGATAAGACAACAAATGAAGGTAGGATGAAAGTTTTTTGATGTTGTTGGAAAGCGGATGGACTGTTCTTTCATTTGATATCTTATGTTTATTTAAAGAAGATCATTTTTCTGTAAGGCATTTAACTAAAACTGGGTGGCAACTTAAAAAAAACGCTGACGGGGAAAAAGTTTAGCAGGCTTACAAACATATTAGATCATCACTTAAACAGTTGCACGATATAAATGTTAATGTATAAATTAGATGAATGTTGATATATAGAAATAAACACCACAGTCTTTAATCATATTTTCATTGTGTCTTTGCTGCGTCTCTGTTGTTTGTGAACTGCGCTCTGTTGCAGCCACACTTGATTCTGAGGAACTACTTTGTTTGGCGGAAGAGTAATATTTATACTAATATAATTACAACTTATTTGTGTTTTATTTTATAAAATCCCGCTAACGTTATGCATATGAAGTAACCGTTTTATAAACGCAATAAACCCCTCGAAGCGTTGGGTTACCAGTGCATTTTATAACAGCTAAGGGGGTTTAGGCACTCCGCTTCGCGTCGTGCCTAACAACGCCCCTTAGCTGTTATAAAATGCACTGGTAACCCACTGCTTCTTGGGGTTTATTGCTTTATTAATTGTGACATTACAAAAGTGACCCTAATATAGAAGGCTAATATATATTGGTATTGATAACTGCATTACCAGGATGCTTTTACTACTAAATAGGCAATGTTTTAAAAAATACAACAAAAACATACCATCAGCATTGTCGTATTCCACAGCAACATGGACCACAAGGATGTTTGTGGAATGTCCATTCACCACCGCATGTGCACATACACCATCAAACACACTTTGATAGACAGGTCAGTGTCTACATCAATAATAAACACATTTGTCATGACACGTCTTGTGTTTTTGGCACTTTCGCTATGTTTAAGCAAGGTACGTCTGGCGCTTAAAATGTTTTGATTCCGCCATTAACGCCGTTTTACAGGATTTACAGTAAACACAGTAAGTTACATTTTCATAGCGGAGACACTCGAAATTTTTAAGCCACTCTCTCTGAAAGGTTTAACGTCAACTCGTATTTTCCGGTGGTGGAGTTACATTTGAATCCGGATCATATTAGCCAATCTGTGGTCTTCATTAAACGCAATAACTTAAAGGAACACGCCCACATTTTGGGAATTTAGCTTATTCACCGTATCCCCCAGAGTTAGATAAGTCCATACATACCTCTCTCATCTCCGTGCGTGCTGTAACTCTGTCTGACGCAGCCCCCGCTAGCTTAGCTTAGCACAAAGACTGGAAATGCATGGCTCCAGCTAGTATACTGCTCCCAATAAGTGACAAAATAACGCGATCATTTTCCTATTTATGTGTTGTGATTTGTATAGTCAAACCGTGTACAAATAACAAGGTGATATGAGACACAGCGATCTTTTAACAGTATACATACTGAGAACTATATTCTCTGAAGACGAAGCACTGCCGCATGGGCGGAGTGATCTGCTCGCAGCACACGAGAAGCCCCTGGTGAGGAGCAGAGAATTCGGTCAGAGTTGTGCAAATCACTCCGCCCATGCGGCAGTGCTTCGTCTTCAGAGAATATAGTTCTCAGTATGTATACTGTTAAAAGATCGCTGTGTCTCATATCACCTTGTTATTTGTACACGGTTTGACTATACAAATCACAACACATAAATAGGAAAATGATCGCGTTATTTTGTCACTTATTGGGAGCAGTATACTAGCTGGAGCCATGCATTTCCAGTCTTTGTGCTAAGCTAAGCTAGCGGGGGCTGCGTCAGACAGAGTTACAGCACGCACGGAGATGAGAGAGGTATGTATGGACTTATCTAACTCTGGGGGATACGGTGAATAAGCTAAATTCCCAAAATGTGGGCGTGTTCCTTTAATGGTGAAATTTGATTGGTTATGTATCATTGGAGAGAACACTGAACCTGGGACAGCGCCAGCACGCAGGATCACAATCAACTCGCGTCACAACAAAATGGGCAGTCGCACAAATGCTCCCAAATATATTTTAAGGTCGCACAGATAAAATTTCGGTCGCATATGCGACCAAAATGGGCGCAATTTCGAGCCCTGTTAATGTGTAGATTTATAAAGTAATTTTCAATTCAATTCAATTTTATTTATATAGCGCTTTTCACAATTTGCTAATTGTATCAAAGCAGCTTTACATAATAGATGCAGTGAAAAGCACAGAAAATCGACAGATAGCACAACATAATAAACGATAGCACAAGCAGTTAAATTTGCTACGGCTATAAATCAACATTATAAACAAACGTATTACTAATGTAACGTATAGAAGTTAAGCCCAAAAAGGCTGCCTCCCCGGGTTGAAAAACCCCCTAGGAGAAAAAACCCCCGGAATTTTAGCCGGGGAAGTAAAAAAAAGTCATAGGAGGAAAAAACCCTTGGGAGGTATATATATATATATATATATATATATATATATTATATAATTATATATATATATATATATATATATATATATATATATATATATATATATATATATATATATATATATATATATATATATATATATATATATATACACATTGAAACGGAAGGAGATTGAGCGGAGATTAAGTGGGTTCTGCCGGTGGTCTTTGGTCAGGCATCAGCTGGACATCACGTTGAAGAACAGCTAGTAGATCAGTTGTGTGCCGACTTTCACATGTACCGGAACTGGATCTGTTTGTCTCGTCCTCGGGATCAAGGACGAGACAGGGAGAGAGACACAAAATCTTATTAGCGTAGGGTAGGCCTGTCACGATAACAAATTTTGCTAGACGATAAATTGCCTCAGAATTTATCGCGATAGACGATAAAATTGATGCTCCGGGACCATTATAATAATGCAGATACACCTTTTCAAAGCTCTATAAACTTTTATTTCGAAACAATAAGTAATACTGGAATTGGAAGACATTTTAACTATCCACAAGAAATGAACAAAATAACAGGATGATTGCGTTTTAGGTGCATATGCATGTTTGTCGTGTTGCCACTTTTAAGTGCTACGTTTTTACCACAAATGCGACATAACGGCTCGTTCAGGTTAGTGGTTCACCTCGGTCATTAGGTTTAAATCCAAAGTACTCCCACACTGCAGCTGTAGCGTTTGGTTTTGAAACTTGGCTGTTTACACTTGGTATTAAGATGTGTTTTTGATCCGATCACAAGTGGACGAGAGAGACATATCACGTTTACACCTGGTATTTAAATCCGTCTCTTTTGTCCACTTTCGACCGCTTCTGTCCTGAATACTGTGAGGGGTGGTCTATCGAGACGGTGGGCAAGTCTCTCCGCTGTCATTTAAACGCCAGCGGGAGTAATTATGAGTTTATATGGACCCAAACTAATATTATGTCCACTGCTTGTTTAGCAAGTAAACATGCTGCACATTATTTTCTACATGTATATGTTAGAGCTTTCTCTGAATTTTCAGCACAATTGATGAAATAAGATCGCGCAACTTTCACACGCTTGCTAAATGAAACTGCGGAGATCACCCGCTTTAGTTTATCAATGAAAGGCTAAAAATAGCACTGTTCACCTTGTGTCAGAAAAGTCACAAAAGACGTAAAACATTGTGATCCGATCGATGAAAACCCATGTTAATGACAAGTGTAAACAGCCTCTAGTAAATCCATCTTTTTCTCCAACTCTCGTCTCAACTAGTGTTTTCTCCTGCTACACTCCTCACGCGGCGCTCGCTCATCCTCCTCAGTACGCCTACTGTGATAGGCTACGCCAGGAGTCCCCCCTCCCCACACAGATCATGCGACTGACAAATGACTGACGAGGGTTCACTCCTTGTCACTCGTTGCACGGAGCGGTCATCCAGTCTCTTTGGTAGAGAGAGAGAGAAAAGGAAAACAAACAAGCATGCAAATGTGAATTATCGCGGCCTAAAAAAAATGATCGAGCTCATTTTATTTACCGTGCGATTCATCGATTTATCGTTTATCGCGACAGGCCTAGCGTAGGGGCCGTTCACATAGAAAACAAGTGTCACACAGTAATGTGGTTTTAGTCAGCTCGGTTCCGGACAGGCTAACTATTGCTGGTTAAGTGTATTACTTAATGATTTTAGAAACGGAAACAGAACTCGTTTGACTAAGGCCAGAGGCCCCACTGCCGTCGTTAATGCTAACGTACAGTGGCAAACGGTTCTGTATGACATACTATTTTAAGGTATTACATATAGTTAATGATTTTAGAAACGGAAACAGAACTCGTTTGACTAAGGCCAGAGGCCCCACTGCCAATGCATTACTTTACTCGTTACTTCAGAAAACTTTTAATGCATTACCCCAACACTGATTGTTTTTGTAAAAGGACTAGTCCTGGATTAATCTAAACCCTGTCTGAGAAACCACCCCAATCACAATCAAGCCAGATTGAATATGCAGAATGAGAAATGAGATCCGGTGAACTAAAGTTCCTCTTATGAAAGGGAAGCCTTTACTTTAAGATGAAGAATTCAAACCCTACTGCAACACCTCTGACAGAAAGCTTCATGTTGAAGAGTAAAGCACACACACTTTTCATTGCATTATATTTTGTGATATACAAGCAAGAGAAAAACTGGTATTTCTTAAAATGCGTTGTCATTTCACGTCTTTCCAGCGGTGTAATGTCTCTCGTCGTCGCTGTCTGCCTGTCGTGCTCTCTTTGGCCTCCTCCTGTCTCTCCTCACTTCAGCGGCTCTCTAAATATATCTCGCCGCGTCTACCTTTCTCTCCGTCTCTCTGCTTGCACGGTCTTGTCCGGTAAAGTTAAGCATGCTTCACCAATTCGATCTGACACACTTTTACATAACAATCCTATCCTCAGCGTGCCCTATTCAAAGGTTTCTCTATGAATGAGTGACTGTAATGCAGCATTAACTGAGAGCTTTAGCACTGAATATTTGAGGTTTGCTGAATGGCATCCTCTGACAGTGAAATACACTCCTGTCTCTCTGAGACTCCGTAGGGATACATCAATGCCAACCTTAATGAAGATTCCTACTTTTTCTTCTTTAAATGGCTTCGTTTGCATTTAGTGCCGCTTCCCGCATCCTACAGACATATGGTGGAAACATAACGCTAGTGTGACGTTACATGTGTGACATTAGAAATATATCAGTCGCTAGAGATTATGCAATATGGTTTGCACTGTGATATAAAGCAGGTTTTTCTAATCTAAGATATAGACTTTTCTGAATTTTGAAAGCTTTGATGATTCGTTGAGCACAGCAGCAACCGTCCAATAACACTTATGGAGCCTTTCTGTTTAACTCTTTCCCCGACATTGACAAGTTATCTCGTCAATTAAGACAAAAATTGTCCCTGCCAATGATGCTTTCCTGACAAGTTTTTACGGTAATCTGTAATTCCGCTATTATCCACAAGGTGGATTTTATAAACGACTGAAGCAAAAACACATTTTTCAACATTTAAACTGTGTTTGTTTTGATCATCGTTCTGAATCTGATCTCTAACAAAATTCCTTTACAAAAAATGCAATTATCTCAGTTATATCTTATCTTATATCTTCAAAATTTTATATTTTTGAAGAAACCTACCCATATTTGAGAAGTTATAAAAGAGAACAAATGAAGATAGGATGAAACGTTTTCCCCTCGTTTTGTTTGTTTGTTTGAAAGTAAGGGTCTATTCTTTTATTGATATATTTGTATATATTTATAGAAGAACGTTTTCCTGGAAGGCATTTTGTGAAACTTTTGCGAAAATCGCAAAAAATGCTATAGGGCAACTTTAAAAAAAAGGCTGGGGGTGAATGAGTTGGTTTTCAGGAAATGCTTTAATGAAGATATGATTTAAACTTGCTAATAGTCATTTGGATATGCTTAACCCACCAGGTCTCTGAACTAGCAAACCATCTTAACCAGAAGGTTCCGCTAAATATGCTAACCAGCAATAAATTGGCATTAACTAGCATAACCCAGCCTGTTTGCACTGTGCTTCTAAAGCATCGCTTGACGAGCTCAGAACTTATGCTGGCTTGAATTACATGTTATTGTATGATTGTATGATTTCATTGTTGCCCTTTTCTAATATAAATGACGTATGCATGTGATAAATGTAAGGAATAATTGACGATGATTATTAAAAAGTAATGCACAGCCAAGTTGGTAATCCGGCACAACGTTAAGCAGAGCTACACCGCGGGTGTGCGTTATTTTCAAATAATTCAAAGGACCGAAGCATTTACAGCCCCATACTATATGTATATTATATTATATATAAGCAGAAGTAATTATTTGTTGGCATATTTTGTCTGTATGAAATATAATTACTCAGACCACCATTTTAGATTTTGGTTATAGCACCCAGCCCTGTACTAAACTTGCATTCACTCTTCCTTATCTAAACCAGCTCACATGCACAACAGACACAGGTCTGAGATCAGCAGGATTTTGCGCCTCTCCGAATTACAGGGATATTTTTATGAGTAAAGCTATTAAACCGCAGCTTAAAGTGAGATGCTATGAGATTTCTGAGCAGTCTTGTCTCACGGGAGGCGTGTAAAGCCTTTAATAAAAGTGATATGTTTGAGTTATGAATCATTTAGCTGTAAACCGCCCGTATGCAAGCTGGCATATGGAGTACACGGAAGAGAGTTGAGGGTCAGCGATCCTGCCACAAGGACACAGAGCATTAAGAAATGTTAGATTCATTAAACTGTCACTGTAAATCTCTTTCCACGGAGAGAGGCAGGAATATGTTAGGAGCAGGAAAAGCACTGGAAGGATGAAATCTGTGATAGAAAGTGAAACGTAAATGAAGCTGAAAGAAGGAGAAGGAGATGGGCTGAGGACTTGTGCATGAAAACTACAGACATTCTCTATCTTTATTTCTTTTTCTTCCTGTCGTTTTGATATTTTATGTTGTTTAGTTTGTTGCATTTTAGTTTTCCTTATTAAAATGTGTGTAGTTCGAAAGCGAATAGATTACAGAAGAGACGAGTGTTTGGCATCTTTCATTAAATGGAGGACAGAAAGAAAGAATAAACTGCTGCAGCCGGTCATATATTTACAGACGCATGAGTCCGTCTGAGACTGCAGTTCTCTGTTCAGGGATTAAATAGGAGTTATGAGCTGAATCTCTCGCTCCGAACACAAGCAGCAGGGTGGATGACGATCTCCCTCACCTAATAATGTGAAATTATCATCACAGCAGAATAAATACATGAGAGAGATACAGAATCACTGATGATGACAGTAATGAGAACACACAGGTGTATAATATATCCCAAACTCTGATGAGAAAGTAGTTTTTTTATTAGTACTGTAGAGACGTGATGCTTAGATGAGAGTTTACAGCATGCCCACGCTGTGTAGGTGGACTCAATGATTTATCAACATTATTCATTTAAAAAAACAACAACAACATAGGTTTGTTGTGGTGTGGTGAACGACGAGGTCAAGTACCATTGTGGTGTAAATTCAAAATATCTAAAAACTGTACATTTTTGTATGTTTTTTTTTTTTTTAAAACATTAACTATTATTTACTCAGTGTTGTTTAAACCTGAATGATTTACTTTTGCAGGACACAAACAGATCATTGGATGAATTTAGTACAAATAGTAGAAACTAGGCCACACATAGTATTAAGATGCATTTTGATCGGATCACAATTGGATGAAAGAGAAAGAGACACATTGACGTTCACAACTGAGCAGCCATTTTGTTTTAGCATTGATAGCCGAAAGACCGCGCCGAACACGCTAGACGTCAGGACGAATGGAAAACATTGTGCTCAGTAAATAACACATTAGATCAAGAAACGCACAAAAAATATTGTTTGGACTCAACAACAAAAAATAAAAATATGAAACAGTTTGCATCAGTTTTTTGAGTTAAGACAACTACTTCTGAAATTAAGTTCAACCAACAAGTAAGTCGCTAGAGATTATGCATTATGGTTTGTATGTGATATACTGAAACTTAACAATTAAGTTGTTCTAACTTGTTTTTTCACATTATTTAAAATTTTATTCAATTGTGGACATTGGTTTACACAAAACTACTAAAACTATTCAAACTTTTTTAATGAACAACACTTGTCAGGTTGCAGAAGACAACCTTAGGATTTTTAGCAAAATGCCTTTTAATTGAAACAGCATGTAAGACAAGCTTGCTGAGTTTGTTTTCAACTTAAGCGAATGCTCCACTCTTCAACACAATGGTAACCTCTTAAAAATTAACAACATGACAGAAACAAAGTAAAGAGTATTAAACATTAATCAGTCTTCTCTTGTTTTCATCTAGAAATACATAAAATAAAACCATATTTCTACATTTACTCTCACTATCAAGTCCTGCGAGAAGCATGCTGGGAACCTAAAACCTGAGTTATCAAGTTATCAAGCTAATAACAGTGAATTACTACAACTTAAATAATGTTTTGAACAAACATTTAAGTTGAAGTTACACACAATATTACGTTGATGTAATTCTTAACATTATGTCAGGACAACTCAATAAAAAAGTTTCAATAAATCAATTATTTCAATTTTTTTCTTGCACTAATGCATTAAATTAAGTAGTGGCAACAGATCCCCTAAATGATTGTTTATAGTGAATGTGGACAGTATTCTGTATGAATATATTCAATGACATGCGCATCTACACCACAAAAGCAATCCAGTCGAATGCGTTTCCGAATACCTCTGAGGTCGAAAGTGGATGAGCTGTAAACGGTTTAAACTCCGAATACACCTGTCTTTAGTGTTGTCCACTTCTGATCCGATCGAACAAAACGCATCTCAATCAGCACAGTTTGGCTTTGTCCTATTGACAGGATAATCAGCCAATCAGAGCTCTGCCTCCTCTCATGTGACCCCCTGCTTACACAAACTCTCTGTTGAATGCTGTTTATTTACACTCTTAAGAAAAATGGTTCTATATAGTACCAAATAAGGGTTCTTCAGCTTGTAACAATAGCAGCACCCTTTCTGGTACTATATAGAACCCTTTTTTAGATGGTTCTATATAGTACCTTGCCTTGAAAAAGTGCTAAATAGAACCTCAGTGGTGCTATAAAGAACCCTTTCATTTATCAGCAGTCAGGAGGATTATTTTTTATTTGTTTTTTCTTATTTACAGCACTTTATAAGGTTTAACAGTTTAAAAACAGAATTGCAAGACATCAGAACATACTTTTATTTTCACTTTTTCATTACATGAGGTGTCATACAATAATAAATATGTGCATTAAAATCACAATTAGAATAAATATATTAATTATTATGCAAATATAACAAATCACTACTCAAATAAGATATGGCTGTTAAATAACAGCTTCAATATTAAATAAATTAACAATCAAATTTGGCAATTAAAATCATTTTAAATAGACAACAATTACATGAAATCAATAAAATCATGACATGCAACATCAACATGCAAATGATAATAAATCCTGAATATTAACATATTTTGACATTACATTCAGATGTATACATTTTAGCACAAACAGATCGATGACATAGAATACAAATGAATGGGATGTTTATAATGCATTATTAACTGTAAAAATAAAAGTCAAAAGGATTGTGTCAATCTTTGTAGAATCTCACCAAAAAAGTCCATATTATTTTCTTTACGGGATCATCCAATACTCCAATACTCCATCCAATGTTCTTTGTTTTGTTGCAATGATGCTGAACATTTAGTCAGATAAGAGTAAGATAAGAAAGGGAAATGGCAGACCTGCAGAGCTTCACTCATGATCCACCTACAACAGATAGAGAAAAATAATTCTGTTATCACAAGTAAATGTGCCACAAGATCACACACACAATCTCCAAAATGTTTAAACAGTAAATAACTATTATTTTAATGCCAGCATTGAAAGTAACATGCATACATCACCTTTAAAAACAGGATGTGTCTTTCATATCAAGCGGTCATACGCACTGCCTTCACTCTCAGCAAGATTACCTCACATACGAAAACTCTGAAATATCAATAAAAAAAACTAAACGCATGTTGTACCACATTCTTTTCATAATTAGTTTAATAAACTTAATGTAAAATATACATGTATATGCTTCATAACAAACCTATAACAAATCATTATCCTAAGTCATTGTTAAAGCAGAGTCCTCTAAATATATCATTTAAAACAATATGAAGATTACCTGCTTTAAAGGGAATGAAGCTTACAGTATGTTGACCTGTTATAAAAGAAATAAAGTACATCAAAAACTCACAAAACCTCAATTTACAAAATGTTTAAACAGTAAAAATTATTATTTTAATGCCAGGATTGAAAGTAACATGCATACATCAACTTTAAAAATAGAATGTGTCTCTCATATCAAGCGGTCATACGCACTGCCTTCACTCCCAGCAAGATTACCTCACATATAAAAACTCTGAAATATCAATAAAAAAACTAAACACATGTTGTACCACATTCTTTTCATAATTAGTTTAATAAACTTAATGTAAAATATACATGTATATGCTTTATAACAAACCTATAACAAATCATTATCCTAAGTCATTGTTAAAGCAGAGTCCCTGAAATATATCATTTAAAACAATATGAAGATTACCTGCTTTAAAGGGAATGAAGCTTACAGTATGTTGACCTGTTATAAAAGTAATAAAGTACATCAAAAACACACAAAACCTCAATTTACAAAATGTTTAAACAGTAAAAATTATTATTTTAATGCCAGGATTGAAAGTAACATGCATACATCAACTTTAAAAATAGAATGTGTCTCTCATATCAAGCGGTCATACACACTGCCTTCACTCCCAAAAAGATTACCTCACATATAAAAACTCTGAAATATCAATAAAAAAACTAAACACATGTTGTACCACATTCTTTTCATAATTAGTTTAATAAACTTAATGTACAATATACATGTATATGCTTTATAACAAACCTATAACAAATCATTATCCTAAGTCATTGTTAAAGCAGAGTCCCTGAAATATATCATTTAAAACAATATGAAGATTACCTGCTTTAAAGGGAATGAAGCTTACAGTATGTTGACCTGTTATAAAAGAAATAAAGTACATCAAAAACACACAAAACCTCAATTTACAAAATGTTTAAACAGTAAAAATTATTATTTTAATGCCAGGATTGAAAGTAACATGCATACATCAACTTTAAAAATAGAATGTGTCTCTCATATCAAGCGGTCATACGCACTGCCTTCACTTCCAGCAAGATTACCTCACATATAAAAACTCTGAAATATCAATAAAAAAACTAAACACATGTTGTACCACATTCTTTTCATAATTAGTTTAATAAACTTAATGTAAAATATACATGTATATGCTTTATAACACTTTAACAAATCATTAAGTCATTGTTACAGCAGAGTCTCCTATCATTTAAAACAGTATGAAGCTTACCTGCTTTAAAGGGAATGAAGCTTACAGTATAAAGTTTACCTGTTATAAAATAAATAAATTACAATAAGAACACACAAAACTTCAATTTTCAAAATGTTTTTAACAGTAAATGATGATTATTTTCCTCTCTTACCTGTTTGGGTGTTAGTCTGCAGGCAGTTCAGCAGGACTGATGATTCAGAGCTTTTACAGGTGAAAATAATCAAGAGGCAGCTTGAAAATAGACCCCTTCACGGTTCACGTCACAGGCTGTTCTCACTGCGCATGTCGGGGTCAGAAAAGTCATTACAGCTGATTGAGTTGCGTATTATTCGGTATTGTCAAAAATGCCTACTTACGTCGTGGGCTGTGAAAATCGCACGAGGTCTTCCGTTAAGTTTTCGCGATTCATGCAGAATCTCAAAAACAAAAAAATACAACATCTGCGCCTGCAAGCAATTAACGTGCAGACTGGGACAATGCAAAGATCAAAGAGGCTTGTGTTTGTAGTGCTCACTTCATTTGAGGTAAGTCATCATTTTTCAGCACTGTTAGATTAAATTATAAAGCCTAAATGGTATGAACAGTTCGACCCCGTGCTGCGCGCGCACCCGATAATCATTCAATGTTTACAAACCTTGAAGGGATCTATAACTGACTAAATTTAAAATCAAAAAAGGAGGGAAATAAAGAACCCTTTTGCCAAGACAAAGAACCATTTCAGCAAAAAATGGTTCTTCAGTAAGCTATGGTTCTATTTAGAACCTTTACCATCGTTTCAGAACCTTTGAAGAACCTTTTTTCTTAAGAGTGTAAGAGCAGTGAGCTTGCAGTGATTTGTTTTATTTCATATTTTCCTTGAGGAGTTAAATGAGCTGGAGAAAATAACTGATAGTACAAACATTTCAAGAAGATGCCCCAGCTTTTTTGGTACTGTGTGTATGTTGATGCGGGGCAGTCTGAACAGCGTCCTGTATCCTCCTGCTCTGTCGCGGGTGCTCAGTTTATTCACATCACATCCAGAGGCCTTGCGTGTCACAGCCAATCACATCAGAGAGGTGATGATGCGCCACAGGATGAGGATGAACAAGAGGTTGTGCTAGTGAAACACGAGACTGCAGATTTTCTCTCGAGCATCACGGTAATCATCAGTAATCCTGATAATCAAGCCGTGACCAACCGTAAAGAAACATTACTTCCTGAGAGACAAAAAATAGCAGGTAAATAAATATATAATTGAAGAAAGGAATACCTAAAATAAGACGACATGCACCCACAGGCTTCCTTTCCTAAAATAAGTGTGCCAAGCAGATTACTATTTTCTGCTAGATCCTCCAACCAGATGTCTCCACGTTGAGATGTCGCAGAGAATTCTTGTCGGTTGTCTCGGTTCTTTCTCAACGGCACCATACATGAGTAATCTGCTTTAATGCTGTCCAACTCACAGATAACCTCAGATTCATAGTTAAGAAATAAAAACCCATGGGCTGTTAACATTTGGGTTTACATTATAGAGTGTAAAAGTTTTTTAGTAAACAACAAATATCTAAAAATATTTTTTTCTCAGAAGCAGCGTAGTATAAAAAAATTTCGACCTGTTTTTCATTTTAGTCTGTTTTGTCTCTGTGTAGCTGGATAAGATGCTATTTAAAAATGTTCTTTATGGGATCTTAATTCTCAAATCAATTCATATTTTTTTAAATATTCTGACTGAAAAACTTTACAAATATCCCTATTAGGAATATAATTTTTTTACTCTTTTAATATGAAAATGAAGCCTTTTAGAAGCTTAAATGGTTTCCTTTTGTTTTTCATTATATGAGGACATAAAATAAATTATGATTACAATAATAATCACAAAAAATGATTAAAATTGTAATAAATGTTGTTAAAACCTTTTGTAGATGAAGTCCATCATGCAAGGATGACACAGAAACATCGACTCTTCAAGATATTTAGCTGCTGTTTTTTTGCATGCGGACAAACGAAGCAGTAAAGCTTTAAATGATCTTATGCATGTTAATGTAGAAACATTATCACACGCTGTGTTAAATAAATGAACATGACTTTATATTATAAATGTAATTAATAATTGGAGGCCAAAGCTTGAAAAATGTCTTCATTAGTTTCTGTTGGGCTGTTGATGAACAACATTTTAAGATTCTTTAGAGAGAGGATTTAATTAAAAACTGACGAAGTCTTAAAAACCTAAAAGGATTTTAATAAATATCTGTAGAGTGTTTTTTGCTGTCTGGACAATGTTGAAAATATATAAATAGATGTAGTGGACAATAACATGATCAACTGTACACAGTGGCGGTTCTAGACAAATTTCACTAGGGGGGCCAAGGAGGGGCCAGTGTTTTACCAGAGGGGCACATAAAAAATGGCAAGAAATTATATTTAAAGATAATAGGGGTGGTTACAGGAATTAGTTTAAAACAGGACTAGGCCTTATAGTTTAATTAGGAAATATAACTAGTTTTAACAAACATGCCTTACTAAATACATTACTTGTGTGCATTTTGAAGCAAAACAAAAGGCACTGGTGTATTTTAAGATATGGGGCCCTATTTTAACGATCTGAAACGCAAGTCCGAAGCGCAATGCGCAAGTGACTTTGTGGGCGGATCTTGGGCGCTGTTGCTATTTTCCCGGCGGGAGAAATAAGTCTTGCGCCGGGCGCAAATCAATAAGGGGTTGGTCTGAAGTAGGTTCATTATTCATAGGTGTGGTTTGGGCGTAACGTCAAATAAACCAATCAGAACGCTATCCAACATTCCCTTTAAACGCAAGGGCGCAAGTTCCATGGCGGGTTGCTATTATTTTGACGGATTTGACAGGCGCACGCCAGGAGCGGTTCACTGCCGAGGAGACCCACGTTCTTGTAAGAGCAGTCAAAGACAGAGAAGTTGTTTTGTATGGGGATGGGAGAAACCCGCTCAAATCAGCGTCTGTTAAACAGGCGTGAGAGGAAATAGCCGCAATTGTCTCATCAGCTGCGCCAAGCACTACAATGATGTCAGGAGACGGGGGGATCCCAAGCTTGCCAGCATAAATCGGGCACGCCGGGCACACAGGAGGACATCGCTGCGTCCACCTTCACCGCTGAAAGGGTTTGGGGGCTTTGAAATCGGACACAAGAAACGCAAGCAAGGTCCAACCCCAAAGTACACTTACAAATCAAGTTCACATACATGAAGGTTTCTTATGAAAACATTTTAATTATTTTTTAGATAAAATAAACGTAATACAGCCACACAACAAACTTATGAAAATATTTTAATCGTTATTTGCATGATAATTGTTTAACGCTGCCACACAAAATAAATAAAAACTATCACCACAATGCTCACCACAATGATTTCCCTTATCTCATGTATTAATATTTTTTATTGTAACAATTTATGATTTGATTTCCCTTATCTCATATTTTTTATTGTAACAATTAATGATTTGCAAAAATAACTGTTGCATCTGTGTAGATTAGATAAGCAATGCGCGTTGTGTACGCTATACATTATGGTCAAGCATGCGCCCTTAAAATAGCATAATGAACCACGCGCAACGCGCCACTGACTTTAGACAAGTTTTTTTTGGTTAGTAGCGCAATTGTTTTTTGAAACTGCAAAATAGCATAAGAGATGGTTTGCGCCAGAGCACGCCTCCTTTTTTGCGCTGAACCGCCCAGGGAGCGCAAGTTCATTCCCTAGTTTGCCGACGTGCGTCTGTGGAGGGAAAAACCCGCTGTGCGCCGATGCAAAATACGAAATGATACATGCGTCACTGACAAAGTCAATTGCGCTGGGTGCAAGATAGGGCCCATGGCATTGCAAGTTGTTTTCAGTTTGGACAGCTCTTACATTTATTTTAGTCTAGGACTAGTCTAATCCCTTTCCGGGAAACTGCCCCGTAAACTTTATTTTACTTTACAATCATATGAATATGTATTTAATACAAGAGTGAGTGCAGGTGCAAAAGGGGAGCTTGGCTCTTTTCTAAAGCCCCCCAACCGATAATCATGCGAGCCTACTCAATAAACTTTATGAAATGCAAACTTTTATAAAGACAAACGCTAGAGTCCTTACCAGTGCCCAAACCTGCATACACATTCTCAACATCGGGAGATTGGGAACAAATTCGCCGAGCATCACCCGCAGCCGGCTACAGTGATTGGGAGCGCCGCTCTAATTTGCCCGTGTAGAACGTTGTGTCGCATTAGTTCCGCTTTTGGCGCTCGCGTGTAAAATCTAAATACATTTATACTTTTTTATTTGGTCAGCACGGGGTGGCCACAGGGGTGGCCAGGGACATGTCTACAGAGGCACGGGCCACCCTTGGCCTCTGTGTAGAACCGCCACTGACTGTACAAATATATAAATAAAGTAATATCTGAAGACAGACAGGCCCAGATCTCTGTTTGTGTGCCATGCAGTTTTATTTGACATGCAAATGTTCTTACATTGAGATGTCTTTGAGACAAGCGTGTCTCTCTCAATAAAGCTGTCCTCAGGCGTTGTGCTTCATGTGGTGAGATTACAACATATGCTATCTCAGCTCCTTGTTATTAGGGTTGATGTCAGATTTGAAGTCTGCCCATACAGATCTGTCATGCGGTGACATGAACACAGGAATAGTTGTGTGATTATTAACATAAGACGTCTGTCATTTTGTGCCTTGATTTGGATGTGGTTGGCTTTAGTGAAGTCTGAATGTGACTGCTATGTGAAATGAAGAAGACATATTTTGAATAATTATAAAACAGCATGATATGCAGCTAATGATAGGACTTTATTAAAGTAAAATTGTTACCTGACAGTGTTACTACAGTCGGTACAGACTGTTCTGAGCGGCCTGTGATCCATCTCTCCATATTGATTTCATTTTCTTTTCATGGCCAGAAAAAAAGACAAAATCAATAATGAATTTGCAGCAGGCAACACAGTGGGAACAATTAGCCTGAATTAGTGTGCTAAAGGACAGATGGTCACAATACAGTTTTTTACGATTGCTATGACACTTTTTTCATTACTTTTAACAAATTTTCTAAACTCTTAACGCACCAACACACCTAAAACACACAACAGGCAAAACAGTTAATTTTATCCTCAAAATCACACATTGTAAACTAAACTCTCACACTGTTTACAAAAACACTGTAAACATGTTTCAGAATCAACTATTATACCAGATCACCAACACATGCTCTCTTCCAACAGAAACATTTAGTCAATCATAACACAATGTCATGAAAAACACAAACATAAGATGGAAAAACAAAAACTGCATAAGTTTATGTGTAAGTCTGTCCTTATAGACTGCAGTAGATTATAGACTATAGATTATAGAGTTTTTTTGAAAACTTTTTTATATTTTTGTTTAGTTGGGTTTAGTAAATGCATGTATTATGATTGTTTTGCTGCAGCAATTCAAGACAAAAATGAACCATCCATCATCCATCTTAGACATAATTGCTGCAGTAAAGAACTTACAGTATTTACAACAGGACATTACTGCAAGATATTCAATATTACTTCCATTTACAGTAAAAAAGTAAAAATAAACAAATACAAACAGAAAAAGCCACTGAAGAATAAAGCAAAAAAGAAAATCTCATCATCTAATCTATTGCGTTTCTATTTGGCCACATGTTCTCATTCACATTACACCTGATTTTTCTCTGGCAAGCCATCTTGTGAAGAACTTTTTGCCATGTCTTATCCACCTCTGACAGTGTTCAGGTGTGATGTCTGGGAATGCACCATCTATTACATCCAGGTGGGACTGGAGAAAAACCTCTCCCTTGTCATGGTGGTCTTCCGCTGACTCGTGCAGACATATATCTTATTTTTGTGTTGCTTATATTGTTCCTTTTCCACACAAGATCAACCTATAGAGGCCCTCCTTTACTCTATTGTATACCATATAGTCATGCAATTGAAAGAACCTGAGTGTGTTTCCTAGGTGGGAATCAGCTGTGATTTGTTTGTGTTCATTGGTACAATAAGTTGTTTTTCAATCCCAATGGAATAAAATACAGGGGATATGTTTATGTTTCAAGTCATCATATAAACAGCTGTTTACTTTGACTATAAGTCAGGTTTAGCACATGATGTTATCTGTTTTGACATGCTGTGTTAAAGCATTTGTAAATTTGACATTCAAAATCTACTGTTTTGGTCTTGTTTGAGCTTGTCTGTAAAAGAAGTTAAAGCATTTTAAATTGGGGTTAATTGTATGCATTTTGTGTTGAAGCAACAAGAAATGTGTAAATAGTATAGCTTACATAGGTGGATGTAGTGCTAACTGTGTTAAGAGTTTTGAAAACTTGTTAAAAGTATTGAAAAATCTGTCATAGCAATCGTAAAAAACTGTAAATGACAAATATTTGAAATAATCATAAAAATATGCAACAGTCTCAGACTGAAGAGTTCAAATGATCAACAAAAATATTGGGAGCCGCTAGACTTTGGTTTTATAGATGGGCTTTTAGGTTCAGAAGAGTCTAGTTTAGCACATATATGATTTATTCTGTATATTTTAACCAGTAAGCATGAGGAACAATACAGATTTGTTTTCTCAGTAACATGAATTTAGCTCACTGTAAATTTTGGATGGGGCTGTGATGGTGAATATTAGAGGCACACTTTGAAACCTGGACTGATTCTTTAATAATGAAATCTCAAAGCGAATGAATTATTAAACAGCTTAAGCCATTTCCATGGGTGTTTTGATTTGTGTGTGTGTGTGTGTGTGTGTGCGCATATGCTTGTGTGTGCATGCTTGTGCACATGTGTGTGTGTGTGTGTGTTTGTGCGTAATGCGTATGCGTGCATGTGTGTGTGCTTGTGCGCATGCGTGTGTGCTCGTGTGTGTGTGTGCATGTACTTGTGTGTGTGCTTGTGCGTATGCATGTGTGTGTGCATTTGTGTGTGTGTGCTTGTGCGTATGCATGTGTGTGTGCATTCGTGTGTGTGCTTGTGTGTTTGTGTGCACGCACTTCTGCGCATGTGTGTTTGTTTGCGCGCGCTTGTGCACATATGTGTGTGTGTGCATGTGTGTGTGCTTGTGCGTATGCATGCATGCATGTATGTGTGCTTGTGCGCATGCGTGTGTGTGTGTGTGTGTGTGTGTGTGTGTGTGTGTGTGCATGCACATGTGCCTGGTAATTATCACGTTGTGGGGACCAATTGTCCCCACAAAGATAGGAATACCAGTGTTTTTGTGACCTTGTGGGGACATTTTGATGTCCCCATGAGGAAACAAGCTTATAAATCAAACAAAATGATGTTTCTTGAAAATGTGAAGTAGCAGAAAGTTTTCTGTGATGGTTGGGGTTAGGGAATGGGGTAGGTAAGGGGAATAGAATATACAGTTTGTACAGTATAAAATGCATTACGTCTATTGAATGTCCCCACAAAACATGGAAACCAGAATGTGTGTGTGTGTGTGTGTGTGTGTTTACTGCAGATGTTCTTCAGTCCCAGCTGCCTCTCATCTTATGATTCCACCTGCCTTCTGAATTCCCACACTTCATCCTTAAACATCCAAGTGTTCCCTAATTAAATGTTCCAGTTATGCAAATGATTCTTCCGATTTAGGGCTTCATTAAATATCTGACTTCTCTTGAGAGGAACAACTTTCCGACATTCAGGATAATCAATCTTTCTCCTCTATGAAGAAATTTATTTAACTTACTATATTTCCATGTCAGCTAACTTAATTTGGCAGTTAAGTGAAAAATAATTCATAATCTCAGATTCACAGTCCGGTTGTAATTTCGTCTGCAGCATTAATCGACCTTGCTTGTGGCCGTGGCGGGCAGCAGTTAAAGTCTTCAAGTGTGCAAGTGAAGACTGAAAATACATTCAATTCAAGATGTATTCATAACTTATTTACACATTAGAAAGGATAATACACCCACGTAAGTTTTTGAGGCTGCAATGAACAACATCTGGTCTTGATTCAAATGTAATTCTTGCATATATTGCAGGTATTGTTTAAAGAATATGCTAAACGCATGAATAGCATGGATTGTTTACTTGATGTGCAAGAGGAGATTTCAACATCGATGATTCAGGTGCCGGGTTTGCCAAAGCTCAAAAAAGAAAACTCAATTGTTTAAGAGCAAGTTGCAGCTAAAGAAGGGAACAAATATCTTCAATTAAAGAAAGATGGGTTAACTAGTGCTAACTGAGAGACTGGTTGTTTTTGGTCCATTTCTTCTTGACCTTGCCAAGCTCATGATTCAAGTACCAGCGTGACTGAGGAGAGCGGAGCACTTTTGTCTGTGATTTTTGCCTAATGGACAATAATACATCATTTTACTTGCATTGATGCAGATGATATTATAGAGGGATGGACTGACAGCTCGGGACTACGTGAAGATGACAGGTCACTGATGGATCAGGGTCTTCAGTAGTGGATGAAATCTCTTCAGAGTTTAGCAGAGAGCTGGAGTTTGTATCTGCAGTGTTTGCTCTGTGCCTTTGAGCTGTTGGCAAAGTTAAAGGACGTTGTGCTTGTGTAAACCCCGAATATGTGGCTATGAATGCAAATGCTTTCTGTATTTTTGAATTTGGTTGGGTTTTGTAACTTACTTGACCTTCCATTTATTCAGTCATTTACATGAAGCACTTAAATCTTAAACTTTTTGTACAACAGATGATATAATAATGGAGGGCTGTTTTGGTCATAGAGTTAATTTGTTCACATATTAAATGTCCTGTTTAAAGATTGATTTGTCAGATTACATCAGAATTACACTTAGCAAATGTGTGTACAAGACCCGGACATTTAACATCATCTCACGACTCGTGACAGACTGTGATTGTCTGATCACATAGAGGATGCAGTGTCTGTTTACTGTCGGCGTGATAGAGTGTGTTGAGCCCATCAAACATTGTGATCCGTGTGCACGGAGGTTTGCTTAAAGACGAGCCAAGTTAATTAGTGTTGTCATTCTCTGGGCCCAAAGATCTCTTAGCCTGCCACCACACTGAGTTAAACAACAGCCCTAAAGCTACTGACATACACTAAAACTACCCTTAATCCATCTCCTCTTGCATTTGACCCTAACTACTCTTATTTTGTAGACAGACTCTACAGTGGGAAGTAATTCCTGATTCTTATACAGAAGTTGATACTTGATAAAACCGTCCTGTTTAGGTTTATATGTACCTCCAGTATTGATTGATATCATATAAATATGTTTAACGTCTGACAGAATGAAACATGATTAGGTAATATAATAATGCACATTTATTTGGAAATACCATTCATAGATAAGTGACATTACTGTACTTACTGTCTTTTTGCACAGATTCCTGTTGTGTTCCTGTCACAAGAAAAGAATGAAGGGAACGACAGAAACAAGGAAACTCGATTCAACTTGAAGAGATTAATTGCCAAGTCAAGATATGTTTCCATACCAGCAAGGACTGTACACAAGTTTTAATTTGAAAATGGGACATTAACGGTGCTGGGACACTTGTTCTTGGGTCAGTCTTCTATTAAAGTTTATTTATCCGGTTATTTTTCAAACAAATGATTTCTGCAGACAAAGATCGTGAGAGGACTTTTTAATTCTCTTGGCTGTAAAATAATGACGCAGACTTTTACAATATACTCACATGCCTACCTTGCCAAAGTTTCATACTGTTCAGGGCTTGCACAAGCAATGTGTACCACCTCTGCGCAAACAGTGTCTCTGCCATCTTAAATTGTGCTCACCAAGAGAATTTAAGTGCCCCTGTGGACCGATGGGGTTGTTGCTCAGGATACACTTAGTTCTTCTCTTGCTTTTAAAGACAATTGCTTATAAAGACACTTTGTGCCAAAACCAAAACCTTCTCTGACAGGATTACCAGCGAGACATCTTTTCAAAAACTCTCAGTCATGTGACCAGAGGTCAGGACCAGTCACATGCTCTTCTGTCATCGGCTGGTCGGTTTTATTTCATTTTTGTTACATGCAGCATTTATCATGTAAGTCAGTGCCCTGTAACCATGTTTTAATCCAATGAAAGGTGTATTAGTATTCGTTTTGTGGAAACAGACCAAAACACTGAGAAAATCCTATTTATATCTATGGTTCATAAACTACTAGGGTCTGATAACATGGTGAGCAAAGAGCCCAACCATTTGCCAAGTGTTCACACCCATAGCAATGGCAACCCAGACAAAGCAGCCACCACCGTGACTGTGCGATCCGTGCTCCTCAATCGGAACTCTCCGGATATTGAAAGCCGACTTAAACGTAGACGAAATCGCACGCAGCAGGTGCGCTTCAAAGATCTGGATGATGATGAAGTAAAAAACGATAAAGTGAGAAGTAAGAGCCCAACAGAGGTTCCGAAATGGCGAAAGGAGCTGACTAACGGGCCCTCTCTAGTGGGATCAGTCTGTGGGGACATGGAAAAGACAATAGGGGCAGTGACAGCGTTTTTGAAGAGAGCTCCCCCACATCCGCTCACCCCTGGGCCCACCAGACGCTGCTGGGTCCCGACACATCCGTGTTCTCTCACGCTACCACTGCCGAGTCAACCTTGCAGGAGTACAGCCATTCAGACCTCACCCAGTTTGGAAAAACCTCCATCACTTTCAGTCACCCAAATTCGCAGTTATAGTCTGGGGGATGGAGTGGGGGGAGGCTGGGATGATGAGGATTCTTCTGATGAGCTGACTACACAGGTATGCTTTTCAACTCGTACATCACAGACGAGCCCCGGCCAAGAGCATTTCCCCACTGAGCAATCAGGCTGCTCGAAAACTGAGGACAATCAAACCACCTCTTTAGATAGAAAATCGCAACTCCAGCCGAGTTCTTCCGCACCACACAAACAGTCCAGAAGGAGAGGGAGGAGGAAATTGTTAAATAGAGCAGCAAGTGATCCTGGGAAACCTGAGCCTCCTCACACTTCTCTATCTAATACTGTACCTGCTGAGAGACAACACCAAAACTCCAATCAATCTAAGAAAGCCCCATCTGCAGCTGTGGTGCGCAGAACCTCATCATCTGATGTACCTTCACAGCATTCTCCCAATCATAACCCACTTCATAATATGCCATGTAGTGGCTCTTTCACACAAACTGAACCAAGCTGTGATTCAAAATCTCAAAGTGTCTCAGGCCACCAAGCCTCTTTACAAACTGGTCTTTTAACCATGTCTTCTGTAACCCTAGAGGAATACCCAAACTCTTGCCAAATTCTAACAGCAGAAGCACCTCTGCAAGCCTCTCAGACTGTTTCCACCTGTCCCAATGAAACTCAAAATGTACCATTACAAAGTTGTCCACCACAGGGTCTTTTACCCGGTGTCTCTTTGACACAAACAGAGCACAGCACGACCATTTCAGAGTCTTTGTGCTTTACCACACAACAAGTCACTTCATCCTCAACACATGGGGAGTCAAGCTTGTCTCTTAGTGAAACATCAGGGCATTGTTGCACACCTGCTATTCAAATGATTACAAACTCTACGACTCCCCCAATGCCCAAGTCCTGCTGCATTTCAGAGTCACACGCAGAATCCGTAACCCCTGATAAATCCAGGCCAGGTTGCCAGACATTAGAGGAAAGCATGGCAAGCTACAATAATGTTGGCCAAAAGGCAATTTCCTGTTCTCAAGGAGCATCTGTTGTTTCCTCCTCATTCAGTACCGCACATCCAGGCCAAAAGACTCCAACTCAGCTGCTAGCATGCAATAACACGCCAATTCAACCTGTGTCCTCTGTAATATGTCCAACCCAATCTGTAACTCCTATTCAGTCTGTGCCAAGCAGTAAGGTCCCTGCACCAAATGCACGATTTGGCACTTCATCTCTTTCTGTATCCAACTGCATCCCAGATACACAAACTGTGCAAACGACTACACTAACTACAAACACCCCAACACCTATTCAATCCACAATTCAACCTTCAATACAATCTATACCTTACTGTGACATATCAGCTACCCTAACAAGTACAGAACCTATAGCATCTCATAAAGATCCAACACAACCCATTTCTCACAATATGACGTCCTTTTCTCCTAGCCCTCCCCATGCCAGTACTCCATACAGTGTGTCACACTTAAAGAGCTCCCTTCCCCCTGCGGCTCACATTGTTCCCATTGGACAAACTGCAGTGCATTGCATTTTGGATCCACAAAATATGGGAACTCATGTGACTCCTGCCCTGCCCGTTTTAATTTGCAGCCCCTCCACACAACCCGTGCCAGGTAATCTCTGTGCTGTTCGAACATTGCCACACTGCAGCGTTTCTGTGCAACATGCCCCTTGTTGCAGCAACCCCCCTCAAACTGTCCACAATTTTAAGACTTCTGCTCAAACAGTACCACACTCCAAGTCATTTCCACATAACATGTCACCCATCCTCTGTTCACGTGAGCCCACGACATACACTAGTATTCCCCAGGAAACTGTGCTTCCCTGTGCCAATTTCAGGCATTCTTTACCTCCTTATGCCTGCACTCCACAAACTGCTTTGCTGTACTCTAACACAGGGACTTACCCCTCCCCTCCTCAGGCCTTCTGCAGCACTCAGGACAGAAGAGACAGAAGAGAGTTTATGCTTCCTCCCCCACCTCCTCCTCCTCCTCCTCCATACACTCCCCGCAAAGAGGACTCCTCGACTCCAGGAAAGCCCCGCAAGCCTCCTGTGTCCAAGGCCGACAGCAACAGCGCCGGCAAGGACAAAGTGAAGACTGGGATAGCAAAGTCAAATGCTGAAGCAAAAACTGATGAAATCCCACCCCCTATCCCTCCCAAAAGTAAGGCAAGAGCTATGGTAAAACCCACGTGTTTGGTCACCCGACGAGCGATCCTAGGGACAGAATCCCAGTCCGATGCGAAGCACCTGCCTCCTTCTGCAGGAATAAACCCCCAGACTCCCCTCAGATCAGCAGAGGGCCAAGGAGACACACTGCGACAGGTGCAGGAGCTGCTAGGGGGGCTCATGTCTGGGGCTAAATGTAAGCTGGACCTGGCAAAGGCAAAAGAGAAACTGTTCGGCCCAAACGGCCCTCTGTACGACATTGGGACTCTGCAGTCTCAGCTGCACAGCCTGGAGGGGGTGTTGGAGACCAGCCAGAACACCATCAAGGTTTTGCTGGATGTCATTCAGGATCTGGAGAAGAAGGAGGCTGAGCGAGAAGGGTGAGTTTGTGCTTGTGTGTTTGAGTAAAGGACTTGGAGAGATAGCATAAAAACTTTGAATACTAAAGCACATTGTTTTGCTATAGTCAAGTGAGTAGGAACATTCTGCTCCTTTTTTTGGTGGCTGGTAGAATGAGGAAATGAGTGGGACATAAACAGCAGGAAATTGTTCCAACCCTCTGCTTTTGCCCATAATCCTGTGCCGGTTATCATTAACATGTTCCGACAGTAATAGCTGTGATCCAGCCCTCCCATCTGTCCACCCATCAGCTTCATCACTCAGAGATCTGATTGGTTTTTTATAGGGAACTTCTGTCACTGAGTCTTCTGTCTTTCCAGATCTCAGTGGAGTATAGTATTGGTGAATATACCGACACCTATTTTGAGTAAGTGTGATTTGTTGAAATAAATTTTATTTGATTTAAAGTATATTCTAAGACATGCACAATGGCAGTTTTTTTGGTTGAAAGCATATTTCTTAAGAGCATAATTGGCAGGGGTTAAGTATGCGTATGTAGATTGGTTAGGTCATTAATAAATGGATGTAAACAAAACCTTATTCTCAGCCATCAGCTGTTTATGGACCATGAAGAAACAGTCAGCGCTGCCTAATTCATTAAATACAGCTAAAAGTTTATTTCTTATGAACTGAATAATAATCAGCATCATTTTGGGGCATAATGATGGCATAATAATAGTGATTATACATTTAAAGTTTGATGGTTATTTACTAAGAATTTCTTTTCTGCTTTGTTTAGTATCTGATTCACAGAATGATGATAATAGGATAAAACGGTCTTTAAGATCAAATTCAGCTCAACAAAGATGTTTTTGGCTGAGCCTTATCATGAACATTTAACTACTGTAAATGACTGCTTATGATGTTTTTCTCTATCATTTGATCATTGTATGATGATGAATTACTGCTGCATTGGTGAAAAGCACAGTACACAGACGTGTCTCTTATATAGAAATGCAGTTTAATCTGCTTGTTAAGTCCAACGTCAAATGCTTAAGCAAACAACAACAAAATACTTATATTCACTCAGACAGTGCTTTAAAAGAATGGGAAAACCTCTGAAATCCCAGATGACCAGACAGCATCTTTTATGATTTGGTAAAATATTGAAGTCTGGGATGCTGTGAGCCAATAGTAGTCTTTGTACATTTATAAAGGCTTAGCTTAAATGTGTGAAATGAGAAAACAGTGCTCATAAACACCTGCAATCTCATTTGAATTGAGCAAAGGTTTAGACCCAGAAATGGTACTCCATATGTCATGACTTAACAAGTATTAAAATGAACGGCAGAAGACTGTGATTGTTGTGCATTTATAAGTTGTGATTGTTGTGATGTATGCGTGCGCTCACAGCGAGTTTGTATTTCAGTGCATTTAAACTGGATTGTGTCTGGTCCGTGTCTAAGATGAAGGCTTTTGTGCTTATGTACTGCATACTAAAGTGAAGTGTTGTTGTGAATTCATCCCATGTGTTTGTAAAGATGCTTACTGATGAGGAATCTGGAAGATGAGTGCCACTGCAATCTTCTAAAAGAATTAAAATGTACAGATAAGAAAGTAACGGATTAGGATGTTTTAAATATGAATATATGCGGCATACAAATGATGGGCCAACCAGAAGCTCACATCTCAGATAGGCACTACAGTAGATGTTAATGACTTACTTTGGGTTTGGTTCTTGTCTATGGTGCTAACAACAACTATTTATCAGGTATTTTAATCATGTATTGATCATATTTATTTCTGTATTGATCATTTGAGTTTTCTTGTCTATGAACTCTTGCTGATAATTTTTTGAGAACTACTTCTTCCGCCACGGATTTGAGGGCGGCCAGAATGACAGGTAAAACTTTCGGCTGCTTTGAAGCTCATAACAACTCAATGGACGGAAAAGCCGTTACTTTATATTACCGTTTCTTGGTCACAAAGTGTAGTTTTAAGATTAGTTCAGTCGAGAATGTATATGTATTATATTTAAATCTGCAGTCGATTAGTAAAGATAGCGCCTGTTTGAACGTTTGCTTAGTGAGATTCGGTACGAATGAGAACCAAAGCATGAGCGGACATCAGTGTTCACTCGCCCCGCTGACCACCGCCCTCTCTGGGCTACATTTCTGAAAGAGATACCCTGGCTCTCCTGTTGGCCTTGTTTGTTTATGATCGGCAAAATGAGATCAAATCAGCAGTATTTGGTGTCATGATCAAACTATTACTTGTTTTTTAATTCATATTTAGTGTCTTTTGTGTTGTTATTGTTTTGGCGCGAGGTAAAAGTTAATAAAACTATACTTGTATAACGTTACTATTGCTTTCTCATTTATTCTTAACGCGATACGAGCACTCGATTATTATTATTAAACTTTGTTCTTGTCAGTACTATATAAAACTGTTTTTTATAAGTGTCAGAGAGATGTTTTTGCATGCTGCTTATAAATATACCAGTGGCGATATCTCATAACATGTTTTAATAGTCACATCACGATAAAGTAAATGATCAATGTCCACATTTAAAAGCTGCGGTGCTTACCTGCAGTTCCACGGTGTTTTCGCGTTCTGATAAATATAGCTCCAGAAAAAAAACGAGTGTTTATATTCCTCTTTCCAAGTGTTAATCGTCCACACGATGTGACAAGACATTTCTCCCATTAACTGTAACGTAACATCCAAGAGCGCTGATCTTTGACGGAATAATAACTTCTGATTGGGGATTCACAGACTGATTTATGAGCTAGTAAAATAATGAGACACACGGAGAGTGATTCAAAACAGGGCGTCTGCTTCTTCTTCTTTTCGTTTAATGGCTGCTCACTCCTTGGGAGTATTACTGCCACCTACTGTATACCTTGCGCATATGTGTAATGGATCAGGGCGTTTTGTGTTTTTCCATTCAGAGATGAGCCTGCTTAGGACCTCCATTCACTAGGTGGGGGAATGATACGAAAGGTGAAGCGGTTACAGGGTCGTTATCAGCACAATATCGCATAGCTCTTAGCCAATCAGATTCAAGAACCAGAAAGAACTGTTGTATAAACATTTTTAAGAATCAGAAGTTTAGCATTTAAAATTAAACAAATGCAAAGATTTTCTCATTGCCTTAGATAAGAAATAATTGCCGATGGGCTGTACCACGGTTACCACAGACATGCTCTGGTGGTTATTTGACAGGTCAGGTGTGCTTTTATCGAATAATAAAGCATACTCGTGGAACATTTCTCAACCAATCAAAATAAAGCATTTAACCGACCCGTGGTATAGATGGTTTCAGCAGTAACAACATAAACAAGTGGCTTTCGTGGTCATCACGTAACTTCCGGTAAACTCTGTGAAGAATTAATAACAACAAAGTCTTTTTAAAGTAGTTTATTTATATAACAAGCAAAATAAACAACACGTAGATTACATAGGAACCCAAAACATTTGTTATTTTTGACAAGGTATTTATTTAAGAGTTCAGTTTCAGCAACTAGTCAGACCATTAAACAAACAGAAACCAGAAGTAAAGTTCAGACCAGACGCTTATTGCATCACTGCACGTGCGCCCAATGAAACTATCTATAAGAGTTTTAATAATGTGATGTCAGTGAATGAATGATGTGTGCTTTGGTTTAAGTGAAGGTTCTAGAAGACACTATGGCCTACATCATTTCACGAGTGTATTTACAGTATGCAGAAATGGGGCAGAGCTCAAGAGATACACAACCCTGTCTATACCGGAGGAAATCACAGGCAGATATCAACATGCTGTCACATATGTTTAAACATATTTCCTGATGTGACTGTGTGTTAAACAGGACACCAACACAAAAATCTTTAAAAGTTCATCCAAGCAATCTGTCATCATGTATTCGTCCTCATGTCACATCAAACCTACACCAGTTGTTTTCTGTGATGTTTTCTACACACAAAGCGGGCAGTGGATTTACTTTTAAAAATCAGAATACAGTGTAAGCTGTCACATGTTAGTGTATTGTGTATCTTCAGGAACATGAGTAATCTGTGTACATGACCTTGATGATGATTTATGCTGTTTTTCTTTCTTTCTGATTGATCATGTCATTTTTCCAAAACATCTTCTTTTGTATTCCACAGAACACAAACTCATGCAGGTTTGGAACAACATGGGTGAGTATGATGACAGATATTTCATATTTGGTTGATATTAACACTACATGTTGAATTAACATCACTGTTATCTGTTAAACAATAACAGATAACAAAATCATCTGTAGAATAGACGGGGTTATAATTAGGGTTGCAAAGGGGCGGAAAGTTTTCAGAAACTTTCAATGGGAACTTCATCTGGGGAATTTTGGAAATATTCCAAACTGGAAACTTACTGGGAAAATTGTATGTCACATACAAACATTAAGGCAAGGCAAGGTAAGGCAAGTTTATTTGTATAGCACATTTTATACACAGAGGTCATTCAAAATACTAGAGAAAACAATATATAAGAGAAAAAAAGTATGTAGAAATAAGAGACACACAAAAAAATCAAAGATACATGAGAATTTAAAATATCTTTACGGAATGTGTGTGAATGCATGCACAGATTCCAGAAAATCATTGGCAGTGTGAATGAACCAAAAATCAAACAATCCCGAACAAATTCCACATGTTCCGTGTATTTTCCGTAGTGTTGACCCAAGGACAACATTTTTGTAAATAAAACCAAAACCTACACTCTAAAAACAAATGGTGCTAAACAGCACTAAAAGTGTTCACTGGCTCATAATTATAGAGGAACCATTTTAAGTGCCATATAGCAAAGATGAAGTACCTGTGTAGAACCATATTGTGCTATATAGAACCATATCTGGTGTTATAGTGATGTTATATCTCCCCCGGATGGTTCTTCATAGGTGCAATAGCAATAAAATGGTTCTCATATGATTACGAGCTTTTAGTGCTATTAGTGCTTTTAGTGTACCCAACCCTAACCATAACCAAACCCTAAGAGGTAATGATGATCCTTCTAATCGTGATTTTAAGCTTAAACTTGAAACAAACTGTAAACGTATTTCTGAAATCTGATTGGTTGATTGAAATGTTTTCCCAGGGTCAACATAATGTTGTCCTGAGGACATCAACCACTTGGCAAAATCAAAAGAGTGTATATTCATAGATATAGAAGAAAAATATATGAGAGAAGACGAATAAGGCACTTTGGGGCGGTTTTCCAGACAGGGATTAGGCTAGTCCTAGACTAAAATAAATGTAAGAGCTGTCCAAATTGAAAACATCTTGCACTGACATATCTTAAAATACACCAGTGCCCTTTGTTTTGCCTCAAAATGCATGCCAGTAATGTTTTTAGTTAGGCATGTTTGTTAAAACTAGTTATATTTCCTGATTAAACTAAGGCCTAGCTTCTTCCACCCTGAGGCTATTTTGGGGATTTTCGCCTGGATTTGGCCTACCCAATTTCAAAAGCTTCCCATACCCACATGCAGAGGTGCACATACAAAAGTTTACAGGCAACCCTTTGAAATGACATAAAACACTGTTGAAAGTGCAAAACATGATTGTATGTGTTGTCAGTCCTCTAATAATAACAAAAATAAATAGGCGCTTTTTGATGTTTTTTTCTAAAAATTTTTTTGAAAGTGTATAACTCTGGCCCTGAGTGGGAACGAAACCTGCAGACAGTTTTGTTTGATTCCAGCAATTGCCAGCTTACAGAGGAAAAAGGAATTTTTCTCTGTCATAATCTATGCAAAAGTTATTTTACTCCAACTGAAGGAAGGAATAATACCCTTTTTGTATACAATTTCTGCCTAAAAACATTTGAAGTGTCCCCATACCCACATACAGTGGAATAAATGCAATATTTTTTATATCATTTTACAGAAAACCCTTTGAAGTTACATAAAAAGCTGCGGTTTTTGAGAAATATTGTTATTTAGGTTGTTTTACATATGATGAAACGCCAAATTTTCTTTTTTTATGTTGTAAATACTGTCATTGATAGTGTATAACTCTGGTTCTATGTGCTCTAGCAGACTGCAGACAGTTCTGGTTGTTAGCAGCAGCAGACAGTAAACAAACAAAAAAAGAATGATCTCTTTAGCATGTCGCATTCAAAAGTTATTCTTATATTACTGAAGGGTGCGAAAATACATTTTTCATATAAAAATACTTTTTTGTTTTGCACATATAATAAATAGCAAGGGATTATTCATGCACACAACCAAAGAAAATGCTGTGAATGGACTCATTGTTTAGAGTAGGACCTAAAACAAAAGATGGTGTATCATTTGTGGCTATATGTGCTATCTGAGGCAGTTCACACTCAAGTTTCCCATATGTTTACAAAAGACGATTTTTTACCTCATTATTCATTCAACGATTGTTGAATATTGATAAATATGAAATATGTGAATATTAAATGATATTAAAAAACATGGGGGGGTGATAGTGTAAATGAAGTGTAAATTACTTTCTTACAGTAAAACATATCTCAAAGTGATGCATATTTGCAGAAAGTAGAGAGTCTAAGCTTTCAAACAGTATCTCATATGTGGTACTGGGTCCATGACAGACCATTAAAGATTAAAAGCATATTTTATATTAAGTCATAATAAGTAATTTTTGACCCGGGAAAGGGTCCTAGGGTTTAAGAGGCTAGTCCTGTTTTAAGATAATCCCTGTCTGGGAAACCACCCCAGAATTTGTAAAATGCTTTAAATCAAAATAAGTTAAGTACTGTAATCTTGAGATTTTCTTTCTACAAGTTCCACCAAAAGCTAATAAATGATGGCTAAAACACAACTGTTACAACACTGCATAATAAACAGATAATAATGTTACTAAATTATGAAAAAAATGTAATTCAGGATTGTTCCGTATTGACATTTTTGGCGATACACAGTCCTAGTCTTTTTCATTCTATGTGTCTGTAATGTATTATTATATTTATATACTGTAGTTACGCATTCATGCATATAAGAAACCTCTACTTGAAGGACGAATACAAGCAATACTGTACTAAGCTGGATTTGAAACCGTCTCACTGACAGTGAATTATAATGTAAGAATATCTGCTGTAGGTATATAACAATATTGATCAGGGGTTTGTGTGCTTTTTTAAACACATCATCCCTTGATGAACATTGTTATTTAAAGGCTGGTTTGAGTTGGTGTTGACCATAAGGCCTCGTCCAGGACTGGTTTCCTCAACTCCAGTCACAAGAGAAGAAAACTGATCCGGGATCAGTCAAGTCCCAGTTATTTTGCATCATCACAGATGGTGGTGGGTGATGATGAGGCTGTTATCTGAGCTCATTCGAGTCACGTCAGATCTAGAGAACACAAACAAGCCCGTGGATCCTGATAGCCATTAAGCTCAGGGTTTACAGAGCCATCAGTGTTGTGGATCGGCCAACAGAACAGATTGGATATTCAGACACTCGTGTTGTCAGATGTAATCTAACACAAATGCCAGGTCCAATGCTTAATATTGTTGGGTAACACAGTTCACCCATCTGGAAATGTGCTCAGAGTTTTGTTTGCTTTTTTTCTGCATGGTAATTCAGAAACACTATAGATGTGGTGTGACCACCTGGGATAAATAAAACATAAAAAGCTCCCGATCTTATTCATATGTATTTAGGAAACTCTATGCACAACTGCCTTACAAAAACAAACCTGCTAAAGATGTTTCAATACAAATGCTGTGGTATTTCTTTTTTCTCAGGTGTCCCAGGATAAAGGGTTCATTTTTATTTTTAAAGATGTATGAAATATTCACAGTACATTTGCAGTGATTTTGTTCACAACATGAAATGAATGCACATTGTGATTTTAATTAGATGATTTTTTTGACCATGAAGTTTCCTAAAGATGAGAGTGATTTTAATGATATCTCTAATTGAAATGTCAGCAGTCTTAAAGTCTTTAGGGCACAGTGGCTCACATGGCTAGCTGGATCAGTTGGCATTTCTGGATTTTACATGTTCTCAGTGTGGGTTTACTCTGGGTACTCCCAACTCGGTTAGGCTAGCAAAGACTGTAAAAAATATAGACAGAGTGTCCGTGACGTCATCCATAAGTTTGTGAAAAGCTTTTTTGAAGCCTGTAGTAGGCGGTGCCTGCAGTCGCCAACTCGCAGATAACTGAAAATGATTAAAGAGGCGGGACGTAAGTGAAGCTCAGGTTGCTGAAACCACGCCTACTTAGCGCGACTCTAGTGACAGAAGTGGCAGTTCATCCGTCACTCAAGTTAACAATATGGACCAAAAACACTTTTTGTACCAGGCTGTAAACACATTCTTTTCTGCTGTAAAGTTGGGAATTTTAACATGGAGGTCTATGGGAATTAACTCCCTTTTGGAGCCTCTTGCCGCCAGTCATTGAATTGCAGTTTAAATTCAGCTTCATCAGAGAGATCAGAAGGTTGTCCCTCAATTACATGAGCAAGTAAACCCCACCCACTATAGTGCACATAAAATGAAAAGTGAACTTTTTAATTAGACATTGTCACTATATTGCATAAGCATTTGTAAAAAAAACTTTAAAAAATGTATTTGCAGATTCTTTTTCAAGATTGCCTTTTAATTTTAATATTGGTATTGCCTTGAGATGAAATGTAAAAACATCAAATGGATTTTATTTTGAATTTTGACAGGGAAGATGATTATCACCTTGAAAATGAAATAATTTCAATTTATTTAAAATTTTAGCACATATTTTGCATACATATTTGGTAAATCTGGTTTTAATTTGAATTTTTATCATTTATTTATTTAAAACTGGCAGCCAAAAATTTGAAACTGTTTTATGGTATGAAAATTTGTACCTTTTGCCTATTCTTTCTATTCAGGGTAGGCAAGGATAGTCGAATCTGCAATTATTTCCCTAAGTATACCAATCACATTAATACTCTAAGATTAGATCATACTCACATAAATTTGTCAGAAGACTTCCTTGTGGTTGATTATCTGAGCTAAGTTTACGAAAGCAGACTTCTTTTTGTCTTTTATAAAATTTATTAATACAATTTAGTTGTTTGCGTAACAAGTTTTGCCGAATTAAAAAGAAAAAGTAAAGCAATAAAAAATACCCAAATTAGATAAAAAGTGATAATACAAAAATACAGAGTCTAAAAAATCTTAAGTCTAGAGCACACAAGATTTCAGTCTGTCAGACAACGGAGATGCTGGCTGCGGAGTCCAGATCTGAATATGTTCTGCAGCAGCATCAATTTATAGGCAAGATCTCAAGGCCAAATTCCAGGAATCATGTTCTAGGTCTCATGACACGCCTTTGATCCTTACATTTACTGGGAAACGCCCCTAACATCTTATATATACGATGGAGTTTCTTTGTCTTTCTTCTCCGAGCTCTTCTGCGATTTCTCCTGCGACAACAGGTCTTTAAATCATGCATCAAAGCTCAATGTATCTCTTATGCTTTGTTCTATCTAATACATGCATCAATCTCTCTAATCTTAATGAACTACTCAATACAAAACAATATACAGTAAGTATCATTTTGTTAAACATGCAATTAAAGAGCTGTCATGCATACACTAAAAAAATGATTCATTGAATTTAATCAAAATTTTAAGGTAAGTGGTTGCAATCAATTTATTTAAGCTACATTTAAACAAAAAGATTAGTAAAGTAAAATAAAATATAACACTTTTGTTTAAATGTAGCTTAAATAAATTGATTGCAACCAATTACCTTAAAAAATTTATTAAATTCAATGAATCATTTTTTTCAGTGTATATTCCCCACTCAGTGATTAGAATACTTTGCATTAAAGCAATACTTTGCATATAAAGTAACATAAAGAGTTTAACATAACAAAAGGAATATAATATAACAAACCACAGGTTTATATTGCTTCAAAGAATTACATATAAAATTAGGTGCATTATTTGGCTTATAAAGGTTGGATATTTTGCATCTTACACAACAAAACATTTTTTAGTTCCACAAGGAACCATTTAGTCAAAATGTTTTTTAAAGATCCATTTCTTCTACATTTTTATAATCTGAAGAACCTTTTTACACCTTAAAGAACTTTTGGTGAAACAGAAAGGTAAATGGTAAAGGTGCTTTCGACTGAAAGGTTTTTCTATGGTATCGTGAAGCACCTTTAGTTTTAAGAGCGTTCAATACATGAAAGTCTGTCGAGTTCAGTTACATTTTCAGTAATAACAGCAGAATCCATGAATCAGTTTGGTGAAATGGATTTCTTTATTGATCGTTGTTTCAGATGAATAGATTCAACCTTGATTTATTGCAGCTGAATCTGTTTGTGTTCTTTAAATGATGTTTACGTTATGCCGGTCACATCTAAACTAGAGATTTACATGAGAGCAGCCAAAGTATGAAGTCAATTACACTGCTCTTCGACATCGAGGTTATTTATCTGAAAGCGACATTTTTACAACAGAAACAAAGATGATTTCTTTCTCCTACATTTCTTTCAAACCCCTAAGTATGAAAATTTCTCTTGAGTATGAATATCAGTTGTTAAAGGGGTCATATTATGAGTTTTTTTAAGATGTCAAATAAATCTTTGGTGTTCCCAGAGTACATATGTGAAATTTAAGCTCAAAATACCTCACAGATCATTTATTATAACATGTTAAAATTGACAGTTTGTAGGCGTGAGCAAAAATGTGCCGTTTTTGGATGTGTCCTTTAAAATGCAAATGAGCTGATGAAATTCAAACACTGGTTTGTTGAAATTGAAAGGCAGTGTCATGGCATTGAAGTTAGGGGTGGTATTATTAAAATAAGATTTGCTGTCACAAAACAGGTGACACGTTTTCTAAGTTGATAGAAGCACTGGGGACCCAATTATAGCACTTAAACATGAAAAAAGTCAGATTTTCATGTTATGAAGCCTTTAAGAAAACCTTTATAGGGTATACTGTATAGTTTTCATGTAAAGATCACAAAAAGTGTGAAAATGAGTGTTGTAATGCCTGTAAAGAATGATCCATCTGAAAATAAATCATAGTAAGTAAATGATCTGTTACAGGCTTTCAGAATTGTTTAACGCAAGGTTAACTAAGCCACTTTAGAGACATGCATTTATCTAATAGTTAGTTTAGTTTAGGGGGCAAACAAACACAGACGACTGCTCCTGCTGTAACAGTGAAGACGTGATAATAAATCATTCATTGCCCTAAAGACAGCTGATCTCTTTTACAACTGTTTATCTCTTCAATAAAGCAGTGTTGTTTTTCATGTTTCTTTTGTTATTTTTAAGGACATTAGCAGATTTCATTCGATGTGTTTGGATGTTAAAGCACAGAGTTTAGTAGCCTATAGGTTACCAGTCAGAGAGATAAGAGTCTGTGTTGTGTCCTGAGGGAGAGTCTCTATAATTACTGAGCTCAATAAAACACCGCTGATAAATGACCAATAACTAAAAATCTTTACTGTATTAACTGTGATACTGTTGTGTTGCTCATTCCTCGCTTTCCAAAGAGTCCATTCATTACTCGGCCCATAAATATTTCATTAAACCTCAGATCTTTCCATGACCCTGAAATGAGACTGAAATTTCTTTTGTTTCATTTTTTACTTTTTAAATATGTTTTGTGTTGTTTATTAGCACAGAAAACAATCCTGACTCATCCTTCAGCGAAACAGAAAGCACATTGAGATCTTCAGTACAGTTTATTCTTCACATTTCTGCCAACCTCATTTTGGTTTGTTTGTACAAACTGAAGGATTGTAATGAAAACATTCACTTTTTTATTTAATGTGCAATTCTCCTTTAAACCTTCATCTGTGTTTTATGCATGTTTACTGGTAAGAATGGTTGTTTACTGTAGTTTGCTAAGCTGTTTACAATAATGTTCATGCAAAAATGACAGGAATTTCCCATCGGTTATGACATTGGCCTCAAAAAGATAAAAAAGCTGTTGAACAAATGCAGTCCACATGATATTGTATTGACATTAGTCAGATTGTTGGTCAAGTTGTTTTATAGCTGATGTGCTAACTGTTGCCTTCAGCTGACAGACTGATATTTGTCTCAATTTATTCTTGCTCTTTATTCATCTTACCTGAGACACGAGAGAGAGAGAGAGAGAGAGAGAGAGAGAGAGAGAGAGAGAGAGAGAGAGAGAGAAGAGATGGAGTAATCAAAGTTAGTGAGTATACTAATTAGTACACTACTCTATAGCATACTTGTCACTGTAGTGTCTGTACAAACTGTGATGTGATGCCTTCTTATCTTCCTCTCTTTGTTTACTTTAATTGTACAATAACATTCAAATATATGATAACTAGTTGAAACTGAATCATTCAGGTCATTCAATCATTTGTGTGTTTCAATCCTGACAGCACTCAGTTGAGATGAGAACTTGCCAAAACTTTTATTGGGCGTACACACCAAACGCAAATTTAACGATTTGCACGAGTAGTTTAAATAGAAAGTTAATGCAAATATGTGAATAGACGGGAACCCACATGAGGTGATGCGAATTATGAGTATTCGGCAGCGTGATTGCCGTAAAAACACTTGCCATTCGCCTCAAGCTTGTTAATATTCAAAAATATTCAACTCAAGCGAAAAAGTTGCATGACACTAAGTTAAATCACACGAGTAATCTAGACCAAGGAACGTGATGCTACGCATTTGGTGTGTACACAGCATTACTGTGCATTTACACCAGATGTGTATGAAGCCAATAAATTGTGCTATTTGCACGTAGTTGGATGCTTGAACATTTTGAGTTAACTCGCTTAATTTGCACGTGAAATTCACGTAAATTCCTGTCATTTGCATGTAAAACTCACATTTGTCGTCTTTAGCTAGTCTCAATATGTACGACTCAAATTGAGTACACGTGTGTTTATTAAAGGACTGATCTGAAAACTTTAAAGAGCTGCGTGATTTTATTGAGAAGTGTTTTTAGTTATTGAGAAGTGTTTTTTTTTTTAGTGCTTGAGGTGAATACACATTTGTGTAGTTGGACAAATAGCACAAAAGTAATTTTTATATTAAAAAAAAAATATTATGAACTGCAATCGTAATGTTAGTTTGTATCTTGTTAATAAAAACAGTTGTGATAAATGTAAATACACTCAGTGATGTCTGACCACCAAACAACACATTCTCAATGAAGTGAAAACAACAACAAAGATAATAGTATAATGTCATGTCATTAAAACTGCCCTCATTAGCTTTATGTTTAATGATGCATTGAGAAATCTTTAGCTTACAGAATAGAGGATTACATTACACAATATTTGATCTTGTTGTTTTACTTTGCAGAATAATTTCTGAGACATTAGAGCTCGTATTAAGGAACAGGTCAATGTAAAGAAGAGTGATGAAAGTTTATCTGTGTCCTTCATCATTTCATCACATCTCTTCTTTAGACATTTGTTCTGTTTGAAAGAATCATAAATGTTTAGACTAGAGAAACATCGGTCACAGGTGATTTATGCTGTAATTCTGTACAATAGTGAACTGAAGACTTCCAGTCAGTTTATGTAATCTGAATATCTGATCATATGAATCTGTTTAATAGTCCAACACTGATGATGTGGGTGGTTGTCATGTTGTTCCTGTGCTCTGCGGTTTATCAGGATATTGATGTGTCCAGGGTATTATCTTCATCAATGTTACCCAGCAGTTTTGAGTTCAAATGTATGAAGTGGAAGGAATTATTGGTTGTTTTTGATCACACACACACACACACACACACACACACACACACACACACACACACACACACACACACACACACACACACACACACACACACGCGCGCGCACGTGCACACACACAGACACGGAGAGCATGACTTTATTGTGATGATGACAGATTGTCCACAGAGAATGACTTTAAACATTTTTTCATGCAACAGTTGTGTGAGACAAAATGCTAACATGTGATGTAGAAAGACAAACAGAGAGAGATTTCAGGCAGAGATCTGAATCATTTTGAAATGAAATGTGGCACCTATGCATTAAATAATCACTAAAAGCATCTGAAAGGTTGTATGAGCTGTAAGTAAGAATACAGTCTGAGTCTTATTAAATATTTGAGTAAAGTGCATGTAAATATAAATATGAAGCATGTTGGGATTCTCTGTGGTTGATTCCCATCTGTGGATTATTTAAACACTGCTTGGGTAGTTTAGGATTATCATCAGCTCTTTAATTCCAGAAGGCGAGAGGAGAGGCGGAAGATTCTGGAAATCTGTGATGTGTAATTAGTCCCCATTGTGTTGAGTTTCTAAATCAGGATAGCATTGTTATTTCACGTGAAGCTCTGGCACAAACCACACTGTTCATGTGGATAAACGATGCTTTATACGCGTGTATAATGCTGTAACCTTAAACAGGTGAAATGCTTTTATCATGAACACCACTGGTCTGAAATCATAAACATTTCAGGGATACTTAGGGGCGCCACTAGCAATTTTGGACCCTCATTTTGCCACACAATCTTTGTCTGCAATATAATAATACAGACCTATTACTTTTGACCACTATTATCAGTCTTTAGTCAGAGACATACCATGTCTGTAGCTGTAAGATGATTTATTGTATATAAGCAATCTTTGGCTTCATACACTAGATCGTTTTGACCTTGTTTGTGAAATCCCAGTGGAAGCTTTCGAAAAGGAAATCACCGGTCGGCACTGGATTACATTAAAGATGCTGTACTGCTCTGTCTCCATGTTTCTCTCAGTGTGTGTCTAAAGGGTTAATGTTTGGAGAAAGTGATTGTGACTGACGTCTAACATTGCTTAAAAACTTTTCATTGCGACTAAAGCACTGAAAGTATGAAGAATAAATATTGCTTGGGTTTGTCATTACTGCTTGCAGCTATATTTTGATTTTGTCATTTTGTGAATATATTTCTCTTGTGCATTCATCATGTCGTGTAAACGCAGTGTTTTTAATTAAGCAGAAACAGAAATGATGGTATGGGCTTGTTAACCGTGACTCATTCTCACATTACTTTAAGTCTCTCAAATAAATCATTTTTTAAATCCGGCAGGAAAATTAGCTGCTTCTGTTCGTAGCTGTAAATACAATCGAGTTTATAACTACAAGACGCTATAATTACAACATTTACAGATTTATGCAATGAAATTTCTCTGGTATGAAATAAACCCACAGGACTGCAGTAGTTTAAGTGTTTTATTTGATAACAGTGCTGTTGTTTCTGTGTTTCAGAAGACATTCTTATCGAACAGGTCAAGACATTGAGAACTGTGGCACGTGCAGAGACTGCGCCTGTATCATATACAGGTAAGATGCTTTACTGTGCAATACAACATCTCTACACGACTACATCATGAATGAGATCAGGTGTCTAAACGCAGTGTTTAACTGTGTTATTAAGTGAAAAAGACCCTCCAGGTGGACTTTCAGGAGTTCTTCTGCTCCTCAGTATGATCATGTGGGTTATGTTACACACTCTAAAAAATGATGTGTTGGATTTACTTAAAGGGGTCATATGATGAAAATGTTAGCATTGCCACTTTGTAGGTTTGAGCAAAAATGTGTCGTTTTGGGTGTGTTTTTTAAAATGCAAATGAGCGGATGAAGTGCAAACACTGATCACAATGATGGTGGTTTGTTGTAATTCAAACTCAATTGTGCTGTCAAGTCCTTCTTTTCTCTCTCTTTCTCTCTGCACTAAACGGCAGTGCAGTGGTTGGAGAGTTCAGATTAAGGAGGCGGTATTATTCTAATAAGATATCCTTATGACATCATAATGAAAGCCAAATTTCAATGACCTGTTTTTGCTCACACCTACAAAGTGGCAATGCTAACATTTTCATCATATGACCCCTTTAAAATATATATGCACCATTTTTGCATCACACTTTTTAGGTGTTCCCAACTTTGATGGTTTTGCTCAGAATTAACAAGAAAACCTTTGTTTTATGTACTTAAGTTTTTAAGTAAAGAATGATGATGAACTCAAATATTTAAGTTCATATGACACATATTTTCTTGTTTATTTTAAGTAAAATTATTCCAAGTTGGGATTACTTAAAAAGTGTGCTGCAAAAATGGTGCATATATGTTTTGAGTAAATCCAACACATATTTTAGAGTGAAGTTGGAGCAATTTAGTATACCCAATTCAGCTAATCTGCATGTTTTAGACTGTGGGAGTGTACACAGAAAGGTCTCCTGAACAGTCTTTGTCTGACTTAGCTCTTGCTTGAATCAGAGACCTTTTTGCTGTGAGATAACTATGTTGCGCGCTAACCCACTGTGTGCCCTCTACACTGAGCACACACTTCTCAATCATGGTAACAATGAACAAACATAATTTTTTCAAAATAACTCTAAATACAACATATACTGTAACTAACATTAACAAAATATCAACATAAATAAACCCAGCAAACATTAAAACAGTCATCTTTTTTAGTAAATATTAACCAAAGAAGTGAATGTGTCGCAATGCATGCTGGGAACTATTCAGACCATTGTTTTTTTTAAATTGCTTGTTCAGATTACTCAATTTGGCAAGTTGGGTAAACAAATTGGACAAAAACTTAAAACTCCAGTCAACAAATGATATTTGTTAGCAGGATGATTATGCTTATTTCATTCAGTGAACACAAATTAAGGAACTGATGCCCTTCAACAAGAAAAACTTTGTTTTTTGTTAAAAGAAAATTTTGAAGTTGGATTTTTTACAGGGCATGTGCTTCACAAAATGGCTACGACAGATGTCATAATTTTTGGCTGAAAAGGCATCATGGGAAATCACGTGGCTCTATAGTTACTTAAAATGATATGCTAGATTTACTTAATTTTAATGCAATTGTTATAGTAGTTAGCATTACTTATGTTTTTTCATTTTATTTTTGGATACATTTAAGTTCACCTGGTAACTTAAATTTTTGTGTTACACATACTAAATATGTTGAGTAGAGGTTGAAAAGTTATAAATACTAAGTTTTTTGTGTTTTACTTTTACTCCAATTACTTTCATAAGTTATGGTTGTTCAGCCAACGAATCGTTTTTTAGAGTGCATGTCCCCTGAAATGAATAACAACAGCACATCTTACCATCTGTCCCAGTCCAGAATGATGGTGACAGGAACTGATACGTGGAAAATCACATACAGTACATATGCAACATCAATGTAACCTGTAAAGTTTGGTTGTACTTCAATACTCACTGAAATATATAATATCCACGTGTTGACAGGACTAATACGTTCATTTACAGATTTGTACGTATTCCTTTTCATAAATATTAAAATTGTGGGCTTTGGCATTTCTTACTCATATTAATGACATGTTTTCAGTCATATTTATTTATTTAAGACCGTTTACTCATTTACTTAATGAAATGTTCATGACTTTTAGAGAATTACACAATATTAAACAAGACTACACTTTAAAACCTTTAAATGATTAAAATTTCTGTAATTATTTAACTATTTTGAAATATTTACTTTGTTTGCCATGACACACAAAAGGTGTTTTCTCCTACACAAGAATAATAACACCTAAACACATGTTCATTTTATTCATTAGCTGTAATCCACATCTTTATGATTCATATGGTGTGAGGAACAGATACCTTATATTTTGTCTTTTTTGGTATAAAAAGGGTTTGGGTTCAAGTTAAGGTTTGGGGTAGAGTAAGGATGGTAACATTATTGATAAAATGGTTAAAGGGAAATTTTACAGTAATCTTTATGGTATGAAAGATTTTTAAATGTTTTTATGTTTTGTTGCTGTAAAAATGTAATTAAATGTTACAGATACGTCTACATTGTACGCTTCAGCATCTATTTAAATGTACAAAATAATATGTTTTGTGTATTTGAAAGTTACATAATAATATTACATATTAACAGTGAGACAGGGCTGGAAACATATATTTGTTGAATCAAAAGAGATGCAGACTGAGTGATAAGAGATACAAGCTGTTCTGATCCAACAATGTAATATTGAGGTCTCAGTTTTTAGCTCTTGGGATAAAACATACTGTATCACAACTTGATTCCCAAATATTTCCAAGTCTTGTGAGATATTAAAAGATATGAAATGTTTGGCTTTATATTGACTGCAAACAATCTGAGAAAATGTTAAGACATCATCAAGATCTCTTCTAGAACAGATTTTTTGAGACATCTGAGCAATAGCTTTATTTTACACAAGGAGACAGAAGTTGGTGTTATTTCTTCTTTTAGGTTTAGTGTCCTCAAGTCCACCTTATGTCTCATGCTATAGACAGTAGTAGACATGTGCTGGACATCCAAAGACATCTGAACTGAGATCAGTGGGCTGTCAGGACGCAGTCCAGAAGTATGAGTCAGACATCTCAGTCTCCTTCATGAGATGTTTCTGCTTGTGTCTGATCAAAGGTTGATGTAAATATGAATGTTGTCTGTGATTGTTATATCAGTGAATGCTTGATCAGTATGATGTATTACCGACAACATTGACTTTGATATCTGTCAGTCAAATCTCAAACATTTCTCTTTCCTACAGGATTAAATTAGCTGTATATTTCAGTGTTGTATGTCAGCATTTATGTTGGAGAAAAATGATTGAATATATATATATAAATGAATTTTAAGTGATAGATGAAAGAAACCTACCTGATAAATCTATTGAATATTTTCTACCGTGTGACATTTACAGTATGACAGTATGTGAGATATGATATCTGTGTGATACAAGAGAAGATCGAATGTGTGTGAATGTAAGAATGATAGATGAACTTCATGTACCAGGAGGAATCATAATGGGATCTTTTGATGTTGTGTCCTCATGACCTGAAGCAGATGAAGATGTTTATGGTTGGATTAAGTACAGTGTGTTCTTGTAGATCAATGTGTAGAGCATTGTGTTAATAGCACAAAAGGTTGTGGGTTGGATTGTGAGATAAAAACACTCACTGGATAAATAAGATGTCTGTTGTTTAATGCTCTCTCTCTCTCTCATTCAGTCATTTATTAAAGTGATCGACTTGTGTATTTAGCAGTGGATGTGAGTTTAAAGTCCAGTAGTTTAATCAGAGGATAGATTAGAGAATTAAACCTGTTGTTGTCTTTTATCATCATTAAAGCCTTAAGACAGAGATCTGTATTTGTTAGCTGGAGCTGCACGAGGACTCATTTCACTCACGCTCAGATGTTCCTCCGCTCATCCGCAGTGCTTCATGTGTTGAATCAGAAATGTTTCATTTATTTATAAAAGACTCTACACTTAAATGAACATTGATTGTTGACACATTGACCTGTGCCTGCTACATACAAAAATTCTTTTAGAAATACAAATATAGGGCCAGGTTTACTAACAGCTTGCAGCAGTGCAAACCATCAAATAACGACTATCAGGATTTATTAAGTACGCACAATGGATCATTAGTGCTGTAAAGATGTGGTCTAGTTATTTTTGAGCAGAGAGTGCGTGATACAATGCAGAGGATTGCTTTAACACATAACAGTTTATTTGTAATGTTAGATGAACATATTATTCAAAAAATATTGTTTGCCAAGCCATGTTATTTTTTATTTGCTGAAGTAAATTAAAGAGGAGTCACTAGGAGAAGTCACACAATAGCAGACGTTTCAGAACTTCTTGTAAACCTTTTATTTTTTATCCTCCAGTTCATTTCAGTGTACTGTGACTTCGGATTACACCCCAAATTATCCGCTGCGATATCCGTGGTGCTGAACTCAAGCTCATCAGGTGTTAGTAGATCACCAGCACCTGATCAGCTCTGATTATTTGTGAGTCTGAACTAATCTGTAGAATCTTAGTAGATTGTGTTGGCCATTATGTAAATCAGTTGTTGCACCTGTGTTATTAAAGCAATAAACCCCTAGAAGCAGTGGGTTACCAGTGCATTTAATAACAGCTAAGGGGCGTTGTTAGGCACGACACGAAGCGGAGTGCCTAAAACCCCCTTAGCTGTTATAAAATGCACTGGTAACCCAACGCTTTGAGGGGTTTATTGTGTTTATAAAACGGTTACTTCATATGCATAACGTTAGCGGGATTTTATAAAATAAAACACAAATAAGTTGTAATTATATTAGTACAAATATTACTCTTCCGCTAAACAAAGTAGTTCCTCAGAATCAAGTGTGACTGAAACAGAGCGCAGTTCCCAACCAACACAGACGCAGCAAAGACACAATGAAAATATGATTTAAGACATAGTGTTTATTTTATAAATCACCATTCATCTAATTTATACATTAACATTTATATTGTGCAACTGTTAACGTGATGATTAAATATGCTTGGAAGCATGCTGAACTCTTTCCCCGTCAGCGTTTTTTTTTTTTTTTTTTTAAAGTTGCCAGCCAGTTTTAGTTTAATGCCTTGCAGAAAAATTATCTTCTTTAAATAAACATAAAATATCAAATGAAAGAACAGATCATCCGCTTTCAAACAAAAACAAACAAAAAAACGTTTCATCCTACCTTTATTTGTTCTCTTATAACCTCTCAAATTTTTTAGCTAAAAGCGGAGATAATTCCATTTTTGTGAAGAACTTTTGTAAGAGATCAGATTCAGAGCCTGATGAAAACACGCTGTTTTCAGTGTTGTTGAGTAAATGCGTCAGTGTTTAAATTGGGTAAGATCGCTACCCAGTGGATAGTAGCGGACGTATGAACTTGAGTTATAAACTCCTCAGACAACGTTTTCTCTTTATTGACGAGATGACTCAACAATATTTATTGACTTTTTTGGATATCGCCATTAATTGTGCAATTGTAGACAAATAAAAATATGATTAAAGACTGTGGTGTTTATTTTCATAAATCAGTATGTATCAACAGTGGCGCAGTGATTCTTATGTAATGTGGTCTGAACCGTGTGTCACGACACGGTACACGGGGAAGACAGGAAAACCCAAACGCAGACTTAAATAAAGAATAATTTAATATATAAAACCAAAACACCCACGAGGGGGTAAAACATTACAATGACAAACACAAGAACTAAACGGATTAACCTAAACACTGGAAACACTAAACTACAGAAACTTACATAAGACTAGGAACAGGAATAAACACTAGGAACAGGAATAACACTAGGAACTTTGGCAAGGAACATAGAATAATACCAACGCCCGGAGGACAGGACAGAAGGACATTAAATAGGGATATCTAAACAACAAACACCTGAAGCTAATCAAACATAAGGGAGCGGGAAACAATTCACGAACCCTGAGAGAAACGTGAACCGCGGAAGGGCATGTCACACAACTCTCTCAGGGCAGACACGTACTGTCACAACCTAATCTCTCAAACTCGGAAAGGACAAGAAATAGAGAGATCAGGTCATGACACCGTGAGGTTACCGGTGTATTTTATCACGGCTTAGAACGCATTTCAACCAATCAGAATGAAGAACCAGAACTGCCCGTTTTATAATTGTGCTTTTTTAGTAAATGACCTGCAGATATTACCACTCTCATCAGCGTTTTTTTTTTTGTAATTGGACTTTGAGTTAATTTCCCCATGTTTAGTATTGTTTTATTTACTGTTGATTATCAATGTCACAGTCATTCACTCGAACAACTTGATGGAAATGCACCTAACCACATTTCTTTGTTTTTCTTTTTTACAAATTATGAAAAGATTCGCTTCACGCTTGGATGGAAACCCAGCCTATATACAGTACATACACTGTGTGTATTTGATTTGAATGGTTGTATCAGAGTTTGGAACGGAGAACTGGATGTTATTCTGAAACGATCACCATCATTAAATCTGTTGTGTTCATTTACTGGATTTGTTGACTAATGGTCTGAAGAGAAACTGACTATTAATAATCATAGCCAAACAACATACATTAGTATCAAGGCATTTTTATTGTGTAACTGTTTGTGAAGTAATTTAGTAATTTTAATTAATTATTTTTTCAAAGTAAAATGGTTTAAAACAAATCATCTTGATGAGACTTTGTTACCTGGTTTTAGCCCTCGGTCGTACCGTATGTCTGTGCTAATTTGAAGTATTCGGTTTATGATTAAGTGTGACTTCAGTTATGATCATGTTGTAACTGCAGCTAAGTTTTATATGTGTGTGTATGTGTTTGTACATCCTGAGGCCTTGTGGATTTGTCTTTCAACACTGAAAACTGTGTTTGTGAGAATGTGGAGGATGAAAGTGAAACACACAGAGGTCACTGATCTATATGTTCAACTGATAGAGGTATGAAAAGGAAGACGGAAATAGAGAAAGTCCTCCGCGTGTTAGCCTTCAACCTGAAGAAACATCACAAATATAGCGAACGTGGTCCAGACAGAGAAATACGAGGTGAGAGAGGAAATGGTGAAAAAATGGCCAAACAGGAAAATCACTGCAAGTTAGTACACTTGAAGATTAAGGTTTTTTTTATTAGAAAAACACACACAACACTGAACTGCACACAAAATCAGGACTTGAGCTTAAAGTAAACCTTAGAGATGGTTTAGATTTCATGTATAGATATTTCATATATTTCATGTGGTAAAGCATTGAGTCAGCAGCACAGAAAGTCATGGGTACACATGTTGGTAAAATACTATATATGCACTGTTAGTTGCATTAGATAAAAATGTCTGCCAAATGCGTAAATATAAATGTAATATATCTCGAGCTGAAACAAACACACCATTTATTCTTTATTACATCTCATTTCTCTTTTCTCTCTAGAAAGGTTTGACCTCATATTGATGGTTTGAGATGTTTAACCTTTATATCATTCAGACAGAACTGAAAAACACAAGAAAGAGGTTCATCAGTCACTAAAACTCTCATCTCTGTTGTTCACTACTTTTAATTAATCACCAGAGAGACTAATAGACAAACCATAAGTGTGTGTGTGTGTGTGTGCGTGCGTGCGTGCGTGCGTGCGTGTGTGCGTGTGTCTTCAATAAAAGTTATGTGCCATAGGGAGGCAATAATACAAACAGTGCTTTTTTAACTGAAAAGAGAAAAGAGATAGAAATGTAGTCAATATCTATGACAAGTATTTTTTGGAAGAGCTGGGTTTTTAATAGTCTTTTGAATGTGGCTGACCGGATTGCAATAGGAAGATAATTCACCAGCAGGGAGAAGTGAAGGAAAATAAGCGGGAACGTGATTGAATGCCCCTTAGTGAAGGTAAGACAAGGCGCCACTCTTTTGTTGAACATAAAGTTCTAGATGGGGTGTAACTGGATTCACACCAGATGAGAGTTCAACGATTTGCGCGAGTACATACAAAGTCAATGCAAAGACGCGCTTAGACGCGTCCTCACGTGGGGCGATACGAATGACGCTATATCTAGATTACTCGCGGGATTTAACTTTGTGTCATGCAAATTTTTTCCTCAAGTTGAATATTTTCAATTTGGGCGAATCCCGTGAGTAATCTAGAGCGAGTAACGTGATGCCCCGCGTTTGGTGTGTACGTAGCAGAAGAATGTATGAAAATGTACAAGTAGGCCGGTGCGGTCCCAGTTAAAGGTCTATAAGTGAGTAGTTGGTGAAAAATAACTTTTGTGTTGAATTTGTTTCGAGCAGCTTCTGTCTATCACCTATTTCAATTCAATTTTATTTATATAGCGCTTTTCACAAGTGTTAATTGTTGCAAAGCAGCTTTACATGAGAAGATGTAGAGGAGAACACAGAAAATCAATAGATAATATAAGAAGTAGAGAAAGCGGTTAAACCGTAAAAGCGAGCAAATTAATAATGTAACGTATACAGTAAAGTGCTAAGTTAAGCCGAAGTTGGCTGACTCTCCCTGGGACGAAAAAACCCCCTAGGAAAAAACCCAATGGGAAAAACTCCTAGAAGGACAAAAACCCTTGGGAGGAATTAATATATATTTATATATATATAGATACGGTATTGATAGGAGGCGGGTAAGCGAATTAAACTGGTTTAGCCGGTGGTCGTTGGTCGGTCATCGGCATCGGCTGGTCTATTGATCTAATGTGTGATGTACCGAGCACAATGTTTTTAGATCTGTCCTGACTTGTAGCGTGAACCCACAATGTTCAGTGCCGTCTTTAGGATAAAAACTAAAGCGACTCTCCACCTCTTTCATTTTTGTTTCATTTTGCAAATTCTGGCGTTGCACTTTTAAATGTAAGTGCATCTTCTTCAGCTTTAAAATGACAAATAGTCATGTATAGTTTGATCTGTCTGTGGGACTTGGGGAAATTAGCTACGATTAGAAACCAGTTGAATCAGTCGTCATACATTCATCTCCTAGCACTTCATCTTTACCGGGGTATTATTAGAGTAAATGTTTATGTAATGAGAGCCCTTTGATGTTCTGCAGGGAGCTTTCAGCATCACAGCACCTTTGACAGATGGGTTTCTTGGATCTTAGGCTTGTGTATGGACACACCATAGAGGTGTATATTAAGAGCAGAGCTGCAGGTTTGTCGATAAGGTTTTTTGTGACTTTTGGCCGCCTGAAGAAGAGCGAAGCTGATAAAGAAAGAAAAAGCTTCAGAAAGCACTGGCAAAACTGTGAAGCAGAAAGAATCCCTAATCATTACTGCAAAGCCTGAAGTCAGCAGACACACATTCACTTCTTACACTCCTCATATAACACATCATCCAATCACTTTATCAGAGATATCTGTTTTAAAACGATCATATCAGATTTAAGAAATGAATCAACTGAACAGTATTTGATGATCTAAACGATTGCATAGTGTTAAACTAGACTGATAAAAGTGTCATACGGCCCACAGTACCGCACGTACGTTTTTAAACGGCTTTGATTTATTTTTCTATACTTGTGTTTAAGGAAAACACCTTTGCTTGCTAGAAAAGAGCCGAATAAACAGCAGATTTTTGCTGCTTGGCATCTTTCCACCCTCAGGACTCCAAGAGTAATGACTTCATATCTGCCACGAGGTGAAATATCCCTCAGCTTCCAACCAATAAAATGTGAAAGTAAATTACCGAACATTTCTCAGGCTTGTTCCTCTAGCGCTTCGTAGCGCTGTAACAGCGATTTCTTTAGGGCTTCTGCATCGAAGCTTCAGTTTAATTGGCTGTAGAGAGCCGAGAGAGGCCGTTGGTGTTTCTTCTGTTTGAAGCAGACTTTCCTTTCGTGCTCGGGTTCGGCTGGTTTTCTTAGGGGTTGGACAGCAGTTTAGAGCTGCGGATGAGCGGTGAATGAACAGTGGATCCCTCCAGAGATCAATCGATCACTTCAGCTGAGGCCAAAAGAGATCAAAGACACTTAAATACAATTAGTTTCAGCTGAAGTAAACACATCAGATTGATGCCTTGAAATTCAGATGGGAAAGAAATGAACTCTGTGTGATCTTTTTTAACAAAATCAGCGCCTAACACAATTGCAGATTATTGATTATATTATTATGTCAGTGTCACAAACTGAACAATTTGGCCTGAGCAAGACTTTTCCAACCCATTCCTTAATAGAAATGTTTTATTCATTTAATGAAAGTATTTGTGGGATTATCAACATGTCCACTTGTCAATAGCTCGATAAACTTTATTTAAATTGCGCTCAAATAAGTCCACTTGGAAAGTTTTCTACTTCAGTTGCATTTGTGATCATTCATGGAAAAAATCTTTGATAAAGACTGGAAGCTTTTGAGCACTAATATAAAAGAACGAAAAGAATCTTTGTGTTTATCAACGCTGTCAGGGGCGTCATGCACCAATTTTTTAAAAAGGGCACAGTGTGCACGGCTCACAGAAATTTGTGCATAAACAGACATTAAAATTAAAGAGCGTTCAGTCTTTTTCATGACACTCCCACTTACATTTCTAACAACCTCAGCCCCCCGTGATGACTAACTTTTATGTCAAATACTTACATCAAGTAATTCAATTAGAATATTTGCATATTGGCATCAAATTTACATCTGAAATGGCATTTTTTGTTCATATATTTTCTGTTCAATGACTTAAATTGTACCCTTAACGCATTTTCACAATAACTGAATGTCATTTTAAATCTATAAAGTATTTAAACAATGAAAATGACATAAGTAACAGTCACATGAATGTCAACACTACAAAAGCAATGATGCTGTAACACTTTTTATTTATTTTCAACTTTTTCTTTTAATTGCAAATATTATGTTTATATAAAATTATTGCATTTTGGCACAAAATTTTACCTCTTATGTGAGCCCATTAACTGTGGCAATTAATCTATAAGTCTACCCATCACATTGAGACCATCACATTTTGAATCATTTTCAGTGAAGGTTAACTGCACATTACCGTTCTCTTGTCTGGAAATGTTGTGAGCATTTCTGGCTATGTTTTAATTCTCCAAGATAGCAAAATGCAGCAGCAAGGAGGTTGTGACCGTGCACAGATGCTGATGATGTCTGCGACTGCGCAGTTATTCAGTATCGCCTGAATAAATGATCAAACATGATCAAAACTGCAAAAAGTTCTGAAAAATGACAAGGATGCAGGACAGAACTGATAATATGGTGCATATTAAACAGATAAAAAGACAAGTAACAGATTAATGGACGCTTTGTTGATTTGAAGGTTGTTTGCAAAATCCATTTGGCTTGAAAAGACCATTAGTGAGAATTAATGCCTTTCTTAAAGATTGTTTAAGAATATTTTGTCACAACAGTACAAACAGTACTGGACAAACTTTACTCTTTGCTGTCTTCTGTTCTTGTTTTAACTCACATCAAATGTAATAAAGCTTCAACCCTACGGTCCACACTAATGAATTTCCACCGTGATTCAGTCATTGATGCAACACCTCAGGAAAGCTCGACCTAAAGAAACATTTCTTGATCTTTTTAGTTACGCCAGCGTTGGTCTAATTTATAATTCAGCTGCTTCTGTTTTTGTGATGAAATCTTCTTTCATTGATTGTGATTTGAGCCTGGATTGTGTTGAATCTGTGTTATAAATATCAGACCATTAGAAACACGAAATGACTTCATTTATAATGTTGATGACTGTAAAGATTAAACTAGCATAAGAAAAGGTTTAAAACATTGAATGATGTGACACACTTTGCCTTTATATGCAGTTTAAAGCTAAAGTTTGCTGGAAATGTGACTGAAAGTTTTACTTCCAAACTGAATCCATGAAAGAAGCGTTTTGTTCTCTCAGGTTAGCCGTAGTTCATTTGAAGATGCAGGCCCAGATTGGCCATAGGGAGAACCGGGAGGATTCCCGGTGGGCCGGTCAGTTTTTTTTTGCCACGAGGGCCGGTGTTGTCATGCCACGATGACGCGTATTTGCGGGTGAGATGTCCCCGCAGCTTTATGCACAAGTTGATTGTGTCCCGAGTCCCGACAACTTATTGGAAGAATTCTTGCATTAGGGTTCATTGACATAAAACGCATGGGAAACGCAGGACGTGCCGCTGTCTTCTGGTTTTCAAAGCGCTTACTTGAACACGAGTTTTGTTTCAGACGCGTCTATATTGAGTGCGCTTGACGGCCGCGCGTCTATATTTAAAATAAACTTGAGGGCGTCTTTTGAGTGCGCTTGCCGGCCGCGCGTCTATTATATTTTAAATAAACTTGAGCGCGTCTTTTGAGTGCGCTTGCCGGCCGCGCGTCTATTATATTTTAAATAAACTTGAGGGCGTCTTTTGAGTGCGCTTGCCGGCCGCGCGTCTATTATATTTTAAATAAACTTGAGCGCGTCTTTTGAGTGCGCTTGCCGGCCGCGCGTCTATTATATTTTAAATAAACTTGAGGGCGTCTTTTGAGTGCGCTTGCCGGCCGCGCGTCTATTATATTTTAAATAAACTTGAGGGCGTCTTTTGAGTGCGCTTGCCGGCCGCGCGTCTATTATATTTTAAATAAACTTGAGCGCGTCTTTTGAGTGCGCTTGCCGGCCGCGCGTCTATTATATTTTAAATAAACTTGAGCGCGTCTTTTGAGTGCGCTTGCCGGCCGCGCGTCTATATTTTCAATAAACTTGAGCGCGTCTTTTGCGTGCGCTTGCCGGCCGCGCGTCTTAATACAAACGGGCTTGCCTCTAAAAGGAAAATAATTTACAAAACTTATTTTTTTATCCAAGCCATAGATGAAGTCTCTATGAATAGTCATTATTCATCGTTTATTGCAAGAGGAACAAAAATCTATTTGATGCAAAACTCATTAGTTTATTTGAAAAAAGTAGTTTCAAAAGTGTATCCATGATGTTTTCTTTTTTTTAACACAATGTAGGCCTACGTTATATAGCAATAGACATGATCTAAGTACTAAAAAAAATACAGATTTTTCAATTTGTTTCCAATGCATACTTGATAAATCTTGCTTGTGTATTGTATATCAGGGGTTTCCAAACGTTATCAACAGTTAATCTCAAGACTCACCATTTTTTAGAAATAGAAATATAGAGGAAAACACAAACACATTTGTTTCCTTTAGTTTTTGAATAAGTTTACTTTAGTAATATTATGGTCTTATGGTAGGGCTGCATGATTATGGCAAAAATGATAATTGTTTACTGCATTTGCACGGAATATGAAATTATATATTTGAAAAATACAGTGAATTGCAAGGCTGCAGAGAACAGTGCACTACTGCAGACTTATACTACTGAGGGTTTAAAGATATTATTTTAATAGTCAGTCGTGACCTAAAGTGGGCCGGTCTAAGGCATGAAACTCCAGGGCTGAAAATGAGTCCCACTCCGGCCCTGTGAAGATGGATTCATAATGATAAAGCTGTGTGGACTTTGACATGTTATTGTTTCATTTTGTATGATTTGGTTTCACTGAGCTTTGTCTTTTTGTCTGAGTGATTAAAAGCTTGTTATTTGATCTTTCTGAGCACATTTCTCCTCGACCCTTCCAGAAGAACAGATGGATTGAAATGTGTGACTCCCAAATGATGCTGTATGAGAGTAAAAAATAGACTTTTACAAACATTGTTTAACTAGTTAAGACTTTGACCTCTGTCTCTGTATTATTACGGCAGGTAGCTCACACAAACACCAGTGAGCACACACACACTCATGCCATTCATCTAATGTGATATCATTATTTCAATATCAAACAATAGCATCCTCATCAAAACCAGATTAAATCACCATCTGATGCCCATCTGCCGCTGATATCACAATGTGATCTGAGCAGATAATAGGAGGGTAAATCTGCATCTATTCCACCTGAGAGATCTGTTATGACGTGTGTGTTTATGAGATGTGAGATGTGTGTTTATGAGATGTGTGTGTGTGTTTATGAGATGTGTGTGTGTGCGTGTGGGTGCAATGTTGAGATTCAGTGAACTGTTTTAAGCGTTGTTGGCATATTTAAAAGCTTTGCTGAGTCGGTCAAATGCACAGGAATGAACTCACAGGGACAAATCTTTTATACTGTATATACTCTACAGCAGTGGTTCTCAAACTTTTATAGCGTGCTGCCCCCCTTGTGTACTTTGCATTCCTTTGCGGCCCACCAAAAGAAAATTTATTACAAAAACATATAGCTGTGAGCGGGGCACTACCCTTTCAAAAAGTACACTTTTGTACCTAAAGAGTTCAATACATGAAAGATACACCAAATGTATCCATACTGTATCTGTACCCAAATTATACATATTTAGACCTTTTCAAAGGGGGTATCGCCCCAGTGACAGCTTGGGACCATTTTTCTGACATGTGTAATGAAGAATTTACCATACACTGAAAAAAATGAATCACTGAATTTAATAAAATTTTTTAAGGTAAGTGGTTGCAATCAATTTATTTAAGCTACATTTAAACAAACAAGATTAGTAAAGTAAAATAAAATATAAAACTTTTGTTTAAATGTAGCTTAAATAAATTGATTGCAACCACTTACCTTAAAAAGAGAGAGAGAGAGAGAGAGAGAGAGAGAGAGAGAGAGAGAGAGAGAAATAGGGATAAATTGCTGAGTGTCTATGCCAGCCAAAAAATCGAAACGATCCAAATTAGTTAAGGTATATAGTCATAAAAGTAATCCTGACCGTTCCTCCTCACCGCTCAATTGAACAACATTATTCCGTTTTTATTGCAGGTCAGCTGTGTTTTACACTCATATTATATTCATCTGACTTACACACATTAAATGAATTAAAACACAAATTACTTAAACTCTTACATCCATTTTGAATCCATTTGAGCTGAACTGATGTAGTGTCAGTATTTAGAGTCATATTTCATCTCTTACACTTCATGGACTTTAATAAGAGCTATACTCTAGTTTTATCTCGCATACATTAAACACAAAGCAAAGCAAAAAACACTGACACTGAACAACATAAACAACACAACATTACATTTCTAAGTGGACTATTGACACAAAATTTCCACCAGATGTAGCCAAATATTGAATTCATACAAAGAAATCAGAACATTTAAGTGTACAAGTTGAGTCATAATAACTACAGCGAAATGACACAGGGATTAAGTATTGAATTCACTTTATTTAATACTTTGTAGAAAAGTCTTTGTTGGTGATTACAGCTTCTAGACCAATCTTGTATGGAGAGACCAGTCGTCTGCATTGCTCAGTGTGATTCTGGCCCATTCTTCCACACAAAGGGTCTTTAAATCTTGAAGTTTCCTTGGGCCTCTTTTATGAACTTTGATCTTCAGTTCTCTCCATAGATTTTTGGTATTTAGGTCAGGTGATTGACTGGGCCATTCAAGCAACTTGATTTTCTTTTTTTGAAACCACTTCATTGTTTCCTTGGCCTTGTGTTTGGGATCATTGTCTTGCTGAAATGTCCATCCTCTTTCATTTTCAGCTTTCTGGTAGATGGCAGCATATTTTATTCCGAATGTCCTGGTACATTTCTCCATTCATCCTGCCTTCAATAATATGATGTCTGCCAGTACCCATTGCTGAAAAGCAGCCCCAAACCATGTTGCTTCCACCCCCAAACTTTGGTATGGTGTTCTTGGGGTGGTGGTGCCATTTCTTCACCAAAATTGTGTGTAGAATGACTGCCAAAAAGTTAAATTTTCCTTTCATCTGACCATACTATAGTCTGCCAATAATCCACAGGCTTTCTTCAAATGCTCTTTCGCAAACTTTAACCGAGCCTCAACATGCTTTTTGTTCAGCAATGGAGGCTTGCGTGGTGAGCGTGCATGGATGCCATGGCGGTTCAGTGCATTGCTTATAGTTTTCTTTGAAACAACAGTACCTGCTGATGCAAAGTCTTCCTGAAGTTCTGTTCGAGTGGTTCTTGGCTCTTGGAGAACTCTCCTGATTATTCTTTAGATTCCTCGGACAGGGATCTTACGTGGATCACCTGATCGTGGCTAGTTTATGGTGAAGTGAAGCACTTTCCATTTCTGGATAATGGCCCCCACAGTGCTCACAAGAACATTCAGCATTATGGAAATGCGCCTATAACCAT